>NC_054534.1:100261668-100436668 GCF_017654505.1 Polyodon spathula
GAGATAAACAAAGGAGATAGCTGCTTCTGCATCTAGCGCTCACAGAATATCACAGACATTTGCAGAGCTTTTTGAGATGATATAATAATAAAATAATGACTTGAATCACATTATTGAGGCGTTTGGTGATAAAAATAAGTGATCAGGAGAGGATTTATCAGTATGCAAGTCTATAAAGAGGGTGGGGCTTGACTAGAGATGAAGCACTGAGTGTCCTTTTGCAATTCAGTGCCTTTTGAACCTGTTTCACGCTGAAAAAAAATAGAAAATTTAAACAGCATGTGTAAAATAAACAGCGCATGTGAAAATAAATTGCACCTGACGTGCCTGACAAGTGCTGAATAAATGGATCGCTAAGGGTTAATCTTGGAATTTTCTTTAAATCGATTAATCGCCCCACCTGGACGATTAATTAATCGATTAAGTGCACCTATTTACTATATTATACAATTGTAGTGAAAGACAACTAAAAGTACTTGGTATTAATGCTATTTTTTGCATACATTTATTAATGACACCTAATGTTTTACAGACAACTTTAATTAAGCAATTTGACAATAAATGAAAATGTTTACTTGTATGCAATCTGAAGTTAGCCAAAGGAAGTCTTTTAATGTAATACATAAAATACTGTGCCATGCATTACTGTAAATTAGCAGCGGTACTACAACCAGTACTGTGTTGGACATGTTGGGATGTTTGTTGTATAAACTTTAAACTAACAGGTAGTTTATTGAATTGAGAGCTATTTTATTTTTGTTTAATTTAGTTAGCTGAATATGCCATAATTTAAGTCTTAGACTATAGCTGTAAATGTACTGCCACTGTACGGATTTAAACCAATAGAACACATTGTCTAAAAGAGAAATCAACTTACTTGCGACTCGGATGAAAGGAAAGCCCCAAACAGCAAGTTGTAGTCATTTTTCCTTCCTTCTGATAAACAGTCAAATAAAATTATAATATATATTTAAGATGGATACACTTTATTACAATCACTATTCGTAATGTATTAACACCAATACAAAAAACGAGTCACTTCAATGCTGCATTCTTATTTTCTTGTTCTTCATTCCACTTCTAAATGAAAAAGTAAGAACATGGAGGATTTAAAAGCCCATTGAATTGTTTCACAGCAAAACCCTGTAAATGAAACCGATTTTACTTATTATTATTATTATTATTATTATTATTATTATTACAGTATAACTGTGACTAGACTTTAAATAATATTAATGCAGTTTTCAAAAGTAATTGTAATGTTTGTCCAGGTTATTTTTTTTTACTATAACTTTAACTTTATCAAATGAAGAAGGGCTGGGTAATAGAGGCGCTGAGGTACAATAGGTCTGAAATGACACAAGCTCTCGGGGTTAGGTTAAATGTGATCCCTGCCTGGATAGTTGATAGAGTCAGTCATCCTGGAGACCCACTAAGTCTGCCATTTACCGTGGAGCTTTCACAATGGGCAGCAAGTCAGAAAAATGTATTTTCTATTTCCCGTTTTGTTTTTTACATAAAAGATAAACCCAAAACCCCCCAGCCCCACCCCACCCCACCCCACCCCACCCCACCCCAGGGTGGGGTGGTGGGGTGGAGGTGGGGAGTATAACCTCTGAAGAACACTGTTCTGAGTTGTTGGGTCTCTCCCTGTAACTCATTTGCCACTGTCTTTTGAAGTGGTCTCTGCAATCTTTCTAACTTGTAGTTATTTTATTTGGTCCCCAACATAGTGCTCCTGTAATGCTGCGTGTCAGCAATGCATTACGACACATGATTTGTCAAAGGACATGTGAAATGTTCAATTTCATGTACATGGATTTCTGTAAAATAATAGTTTGTCAAAGGTATTGACTTACCGTCCAGACCAAGATAGGTTTCCTGTTTTCTTTTAAAGTGGAATGTAGCTTTTCAGATTCTAATTACTATATATTTCTAAATATGGTACTGAAAAACAGCCTACATGTTTGTTTGAGTGCTAGATACTCCCCCTTTCCACGGTAAACCTTTTCCCACTTGCACCGCTGAGTGGCTGAAACAGTTACTTAGTACAAACCAACACAACCCAAAATAAGGGCTATGCAAAATAAATGGCATGTTTTGATACTCACGTGTGTTTTTTGTTCTGGGCTCTGTAATAGATTCTTGGGCCAGTGTCCAGCGATGTCCCTCGCTGCAAATATGATTGTTCCTATTGAGGCTCAACTCCTTCCCCACATTGGAACCTATAGGGTGGTGTGGCAAAGTGGTTGGTAAGGGGAACAGATGTCGCGGTGATGAGGTGCAGGAGTGATGAACAGACAACAGTGATTCAGTGAATAAGTGCTTTATTGCTCTTTTCCAGGTCTGGCGACCGTCAAAAATAATAAATCCCCGGCAATACACAACAATGTGTAAAGCACGGGGATAATGAAACCAAGGGCACAGTCCTGAACAAAAACAGCAGTACGGTCACCAGTCCTGAGTGATCGAAAACGTGCAGGTGCTCAGTGCAGTGGTGCTCCGGATAGTGCTCTCCTTTCGACAGCTCCGGAGACGTGCGTTAACTGTCTAGTGCTGAATACAAAAACAGACAGTTACACGGACAGACACAACAATACCAACACTAACACAATCCACTCTGAGAGCTCCTCTCTCAGTCCTTCTCTCTCTCCACTCGTTTAACCCAAACGAAGGAGAAGATCAGCGCTACCCTGGCCCCTATATGTAATCCCACATGATATCGAGATAAACGGTTGCAGCTGCCTTATTACTTGCAGCTGCCTCTCGTTTACCTTTCAAATCAATACGGTCTTACAACAGAGTCGCGCTTCCCTCCAGGCTGACCCACTTCCCTGACCCGGAAACGAACTGTCAGGCCAGCCCTTCCAGATACTTCTCCTCCCGTTCTTTAGCGCCCTCACAGGTTGGGAGGAAGATTCATCACCAGAACTCATCTTTCCGTCACAGGTGGTTAAACAGTATACACTTGATAGTAATTACAATTTTAAGTGTCATTCTCATTTAACCCTAAACTGTTTTACATTCCCTCAACGTACTAAGAGTTGTTACTGCTATTCATGTCTATTTGCAAGGACTGCAGGACCTTGTAGACAAAAAGATTATCATCCACATTGTCCTTATCCTGCCACTTGGGTTAGTGGCTTATTATTAGGCATAATGTTTTAATCCTTAAAGTTAAAGTTGCTGTAATGTAAATTAATGTAGTGATAAGCATCAAGTGGAACTTATTTCCATGTTTAAAGAGTCTGGTTTGTTCTTATTCCCCCTGGAACCCAGAGAGCTCCTTAAAATTCAAAGTATATCACATGACCTCAGGGATGACTTTCATGCAGGAGGATTTTTTTTCCTACATGAAGTGTGCTGCTCTGGTAAAGATTTTGTGAACACATTCACAAAACCTGCAGGCATGTTAAGACAGGTGTTGATCGGTTTTAATCACAATATTGTCTGATACAAGAGCTAATCCTGGGCTGTGAAGACATTGATATAATGGCCTATAGGGCATATTATTTGGACAAAATAATGCTTTCCTCACTCCTACAGGTACAGATGTCAGGTGCGATTTTTCACTTTTTAACATTTTATTTGTAGGAATGTACCAAGTAACAAGTATAAATGAGTATTGATAACGAGTAAAGTCATTTTCTAATACAAGTTAACAAACGCTTGTTTCTCATACTTGCCTTCGGGTTTCTGCCCTGTCCACTTCAATAGTACAATAGTTATAATAGAGAACACTCGACAACATTAATTAGTTTAATATCACAGTACTATGTGGAAGAAGGAATTACATTAATTTATTCTAACAATCCGTGGTAACAATACCCATTAGCAATTATGAAAATTAGCATTAAATTACTTTAAATGGGGGGGGGGGGGGACATGCAGTTGATCTTGTTTCTATTTGGATATTAAGTCCTGCATTTTAAAAGGGTCCAGGTTTACCTAAAGTGTGTTTTTCTTCATGAAACCACAGTGCATGTTATATTAATGCTATACTGTTACCAAACAGGAACAATTCAATCCATTGTCCTAAGCAGTGAATTCTCAAATTTAACCATGAACTTGAACTATGGAAATCTTGGCCAAATGGTGACCCATTTTTGAAATATGCCTTTGACCTCTCCACCTCACAGAACAATGATTAAAAGTTGACTTAATTTTGGAAAATGTGTAATTTAAAACAATTTAAATAAAGACCATAGGTCTCTGTAAATTATACTGTATATTTAAAAAACAAAATAAACATGGGTTTGGATATATCAAGGCATATTCAAATGAACGTTATGGTGCTCAGCTTTTTATTAACAAAAACTAATTTAAGCCATTTAAACAAAAACACAAAAGAAAAGGGCATGTTAGCCAAACAAACAGACAACTAACACTAACAAGTATTGTGCTGGTTTAATAACCAGCATGCTTAGCAATTGTTATTTCTTCTTTTTACCTTTCCCTACTCCTGTTCACATACTCCCTAAACACTCTCTTCCCCGCGCGGCCAAACTGCTGCTATTTTATATTGGTGATCAAGGGATCAACTAGCTATCAATTATTGTATTATCCCTCAGTCACCTTTTGCTCGAGTTTACTATGGATGCGTGACTGTCAGCTAATTATATATTTAGTAGCTGATCAGTCACTCATTCCTACGAGGTATTTAAAATATAAACACACAATGTCTGTGATATCTCGTTAGTCCGGCCGAACAATACATAAGGCAAAATACGACTTTTCGGTGTTGCAGGCTCGGCAGCCCTAGTCGTTGCCAACATCATCAAAAAAACATAAAGCACAGGTCTCCAGTCTTTTTTTCTCTAGAAAAAGCTGAGAAAACCTTTCAATGGCCGAATGAAACCGAAAAAAGAGCGTATCTCATAGCCCCATGCATTACAGAGATAAGACGGACATAACAAAGGAGATAGCTGCTTCTGCATCCAGCGCACAAAGAATATCACAAACATTTACAGAGCCTTTATTTGATGTTACAGTAATAAAATAATGACTTGGATCCCATTATTGAGGAATTTGGTGATAAAACGAGTGATCAGGAGAGGATTTATCAATATGCATTTCTATAAAGAGGTATGTGAAAAATACAGTGAACAAGGGGTGGGGCTTGGCTGTAGATACAGTACTGAGTGTCCTTTTGTTATTCAATGCATTTTAAACTTGTTTTACTCTGAAAAAAAAAAATTAAACAGCGCGTGTAAAATAAACTGCGCATGTGAAAATAAATTGGACCTGACGTGCCTGACAAGTGCTGAATAAATGGACTGCAAAGGGTTAAGAATGGATTGTTTTCATTGTTTCTCCAGGATCAGCATGATGAAGGGAGGGAGGAAGAAACCCCTGGAGGCAGGCGTGGGATCTGGATGAAAAGTATTGGCAAGGAGCAAGTTGGACAAGTGCCTGGTGAAGACCACTATGGTAAAGACCACTTTGGAGAAAATTACTTTTTATCCTTTGAGGAGCGAGACACTCTGCGGCCATTGAAGGTCAGGTGACACTATACTGGTATTGTGGACATAATTAATATACCTTCTAAACAGTGTGGGACATTTTGAAATCCTTTGGTGGTATTGAACTATATTGTTTACTTACATGAATACATACTGTGCGGATATTAAATTATATCATCTCTGGGAAAGCCATTGTTATTTTAGGGGGTATAACTGTTGTTATTGACATTTCTTTGCGAAAAAAACAACACACAAAAAAACTGTGTTCTGTTGATTTTTTGTTGTTTGACATAATAAAAAACAAGCATTTTACTTCCCTGTCTGTGTGGTTCCTGTGTACTCCTGGGGTGGTCCGATGATCAGTCTGAGATCTAAACAACCTAGGGGGTGTAGAAGAGAAGGTTATTATAGAAAATATACTTATTTGTAAAGTCACACAAACATCAAGCTCTGACATAAGCATTTATTTGAATAGCTAATACAATCTGTCAAATTTGTTTAAATATTTATGTATGTCCCAGATGGTGTGCTCAGTCTGACTCCATAATCCTGTCTGCAGTTTACATATACATTGTGAAACAGCTCACTGTAATTTATGTTCTGACTTCCGCATTACAGCTACTGATAAAAGGTTATACTAGCATTTTGGATTTGCACCCTATGAAACTTATTTAAAAAAAAGTCACTATGAAGAGAAATTAATTCATAGTAATAAACAATGCAAATCGCCCACCTGTTATGAATGAATGCTCAAATACTTCCTGTACTACGGCACTTTATAATTCTCTCTGTTATGTAAGAAATTCAAATTTGAGTATTTGTAGAAATTATAGTTAATGTATCTGCTTGGAATGCTAATTCTTGGAGCTTGAAGCTGATTAAGAGAGAAGCTAAATAATTCCATATCGCTTATCTGCGGTAACCAGTTGCAATCACTTGTACTGTCTAGGTCTTACACTTCCAGTTTTTAAAGACGCACATGTTACAGCACACATGCATTTCAAATACAGCCATTTTAGCAGTACAATGACACCTTTTTTTGTTCATTTGAAAACAATTTGACTGATTTGTAAAACAATTTGATTCCAGTAAACAGCTTTTTATAAATCAGATGGAAAACTATCAGAGTTGGTATACAGGAGCTCGCATTAAAACATTTCCATGATTTGTTTGATCATGGGTAAATAGTTTTTTCTTCTGTCTAGTTTAATTGCATTCATTTAAGAAAATAAGTAGAGTCAATATTCTACAAGATAACAATTGTTGCCTTTATTATCCAATCAAAATATGAAATGGTCAAAACATGACAAGCAATATGTTACAGTGCATTTTGGTGTTTTAGAGTTGGTGGGTTAATATAAAAATAGGCAGAACAACCATGTTAATCAATGTTTTCTAATAATCTTGCCTGATATTTTAATTAGTACTAATTACATAGCCTAGGTTGAGTCTAAATGTATTTTGGGTGTAGGTCACAATTACAGCTGAGAAGTTTCAATAAAAATGTTCTGTGAATTTCTAGAAGCCCTTGTGATAAAAAAAAGTCCCTTTATTACATCAATCAACATTATCACTCTTTCCCATACCATTGTTCTCTCAATCCTTTTGTCCTTCGCTTTTTAATTGGACATATGCAGATTTTAAAAGTACCACACTTGCAGTTTCCTCTGGGGTAAGAGAGTCTGATAAAGTTTCAAAGACATTTTTTTGCAGACTTAGTCTTGATTTCTGGCAGACGCTCTGAGATGTCAGGAGATGCCAATGTAATTCCTTTCACAAGACTACAGTAAACCCACATAATTGGATATTAAATGGGCAGAGAATGTAATAATTTGAAAATGTAGATGGTATAAAGTATTTTTTTTTAATAAATGGGGTCCACAAATGTACCTGGCAAAATAGAAACAGGATTAGTGTAGAGAAGGGTTCTGATTAGACATGCTGTGGTATCTTTTTTTTGTGCATTTCATTTAATTGCACATTTGCTCGTCATTACTAGAAGTAGAACACTTGAAAAAGCAAGAGGGAAGCAACAGCTTTATCTTTCTCAAATCTATTGATCTATTCTTTTCCAATTGATGGACTACAATTTTCTTTAAAGCATTGTGAGCAACAATAAGACACAATTGCTCAGACTAGGCTTGGAAAGTGAGTTAAAATCTATTAAAATAAATCCTGTTATTTTGCTTCTCTCACTACACAGCCTGCATGTAAACGTGGATGCTCTTTGTTATTTACACCTGCTAAAAATTATATATTTCTGCTTCATGGTTTTAAAGAAGCACAGGTGGTTAAACAAATTTAGTTCAGAATTAATCACAGTTAATCAATTAATCACATGTAACACAAACCTAAGTTACAACACTTTTGCAGAACTCAACAAAGATTTTATTCCCAATTACGAACTTCAACCTAAAAATATTTCTAAGAGGAAGTTTGGTATTTTATCGTGCTTTCTGACACATAATTAAGATTTTAAAAATCAAGATTTTAAAATATATATTTTAATTTAGTTTTTGATAAACACCACTTTTCAGAAAATGTGAGTGCACCTAACTCACGCAGTAATCCCCAATCTTGAAAGCAACTTTAGAATCTGAGCATCATTGCTTTCAGAAAAGTACTTCCACCATTCAAACTGTCAAATGCAAAGAAATGTAACCCAGGTGTTAGGTTCAGTACCCACATGCCTGTGATCCTTGCTGCATAGATGCAACAGAACAAAATGTGAAACAGGTGACCCATTAGGGTATTGCCTTTGCCTTCAGCAGTTTGCATTTGAACACTAATGAGCTTGTAATTAGTAGCTGCCACAGTGAGGCATACATCTTTCTTCTTAGAACTGGGATTACCATATGCTATAGCAGGTGTGCCATGCAAGTTTTAAGCAAAGCAGACATAGGAAAGTGCTTGTTTCTTCCCTACTTGAAAGCTAATCACTGTACAGATTTAAAGAGAAACTACATTTTCATGGTAATTGCTTCAGTCTAGTAAATGTGCTGGGGATATCTAATTAATTTGATATTTTCCATGTAAATATTTTAATGTCAGATTTGTTACAGTTAATTGCACCAGTAACATACACATTACTGTTACCTATCTATTGTTATAAATCTATGGTTTCGCACAAGCTGAGCGATAGACAGGGTTGCATGGTAATCAAAAGAACAAGAGTGTTTGCACCTGTAATAAATTCAGAGTGTATAATGATGAACCTGTCAATGATAAATGTTAATCATTGAAACTCATTTTTTATCACTTCAATAGGCTTTCTGCCCCTCCTCCTTGCTGCATCCTGTTGCCAGAATGATTATTCTGACGTTAGCTCAGGATTACAAGCAAGAAATGGAATGTTGTAGGATATTCTGTATTTTTACACTGTGACAGAGCATAGACTCTGCACGTGGGGGTGCATGGGTGTGTGTGCGTGTCTGTTAGTGAGAGTTTGGTGGTTGGTGGCCTTCTTGGTGAAGGGGCAGCCTATAACCACATGGTTTGATTGTTTGATTGAATGATTACTTGTTTGATTGAGAGTGAATGGAAAAGTATGGAATGTGGTCAGGTGGTGATTGGATGATTGATTGAATCAATCAAGCCCCTGGCCACAAGGTATAAAAGGGAACAAAAGAGGGTTGCGTAAGAGACGGGAGACGAGATTCGAGATTCGAGATTAACAAAGCTTGGGTGTTTTGAGATGTGTTTATTTTGAAGAGTTTAAAAGTATTAGTTGTTTTGATTAAACCTGTTTTGTTATTTGTGATTCATTAAAAGTGCATAAACTGCAGTTTTGTGTCTGGGTCTCACATTTCAGAGGGTGCAGACCTGCCTGCCTTGCTACACTACATGGACATGTGATGATGGTGTAAGTGCCATTAATTTGATTTTAAAACCTATTTTCAGCTGTACTTTAAAATTTGCTGAAGTCTGTTATTCTATAATTACTGTTACCCTTTGGGTGATCTGAAACCCAAAATGTTTATGGGAGCTCCACATAATTGGTAGCTGGCACACTTGAGACTTTTTTTTTTTATAAAGAGACCTGTTAATGCTTGTCTCTTTACCTTTGCACCATGATTGTTTATTCTACGTGTCATTCACTTGCTGTTCTTATAGTATTCTATTGTGATCAATAAATAATGCCTTAGACATTAATTTAAAATTGTGGTACAAAATCATCTTTACCTTTTCAAGAGTTTGTGGGCCATTTTACTATTTGTATTATGCAATGGCACTGAGGTTTTAGCTGCAGTGTACAATAAACATAAGTGAAGCAAGAACTATTCTCTTTTCTAAGCCATGGATAGAAATGTGTTAGAATTGGATTTTTCTGCTCAGACTTGCCTTTTCAATGCTTGTCTAGTACAAGAGTTAAACGAGGCAGTCTTCCCAGCGACAGCGAGTGAGGGAAGTACAGGCGTGGAAAAGTACAGAGCAGTTTAGAAGCAGTTTGAAAGCAGGCTAACGGCTGCAGAAGAAACTAAACTTCAAAAGAAAAACCCTCAACATGGTCTTCAAGCCAGTAATCTGTGACACCTGCTTGATGTGGGAAATCCGAGAATACCCAGCGGAGCTAAACCAAGTGTGCGTAAAGTGCCGCGCGATCCAGGATTTGCATAAACTAGTAAGTATGCTAGAAATGGAGCTGGAAGAAGTGAGACAGCAACAGGATCTTGAGGAAGTGGCACACCCACAATTCATGGAAGTCTGCATCACCCCTAACAGACTGAAAGCCACCAGGGAGATAGAAGGTCAGAACAGCTGGGTTCAGGTAGGCAGAAGCAGGGAAAAAAAGAAACTTCTACAAACACAACCACCAGAAATCAAAACAACCAACAAATTTGAGTCACTTCAGAATTTTGATGAGCAGAACCAACAACAAGAGAATGAAAGGAACAACATCCAGGACCCTATTGACAGTGGTGACCAGACAGCAAAAAGAAGGGAGGTCATGATTGCTGGGGACTCCATATTGAGAAACACAGCAAGTTCAATTCGCAGTTTGGACCCCCTTACTACAACAGTGTGCTGCCTTCCTGGAGCCTCGGTCAAGCACATCACTGAGAACGTGGACAGGCTCCTAGAACGAACAGGAGACGACCCGGTAGTAGTCGTCCACATTGGTACAAACAACATTGGAAGAGACAGACCAAAATCCCTGCAAAACAAATTCAGAGAGCTAGGAAGGAAATTAAAAGAGAAAACCAAAACTGTGGTATTTTCTGGTATACTACCGGCACCTTGCAAAGGACCATATGGACAGCTGGAAATAATTAATCAAAACGCATGGCTGAAGACGTGGTGCACACGGGAAGGCTTCACCTATCTTGATCATTGGACCACATTCTACAACGAGGACTATCTGTATAGATGGGATGGACTGCACTTAAATAAAAAGGGAACCAGTCTACTTGGAGAAAAGATCCTCGAGCAGGTTCAGAAGCATTTAAACTAGAAAGGAAGGGGGGAGAAATCAACAAAAAAACAGAAGGGAGACCGCATCGAAACAAGAACAACAACTCGGTAAGACAACCATTAAATGTATTTATCTAAATGCTAGAAGTATCAGAAACAAAATTCTAGAACTTGAAGCTACTGCACTAACAAGTAACTATGATGTGATAGGTGTTACAGAAACTTGGTTGTCTGAGAGTGATGGGGACGAATATAATATTTGTGGGTATACACTGTATAGGAAAGACAGGCAGGACAGAAGAGGAGGAGGGGTAGCGCTATACATAAGAAACAGTCTTGAAGCCCAGGTGTTAAACCTGGACAAAGAAAATAAAACCGAATCAATATGGGTCAGAATAACAGACAAAAATTCAAAAGGCATAATAATAGGAGCATGCTATAGACCGCCAGATTCAGACGGTGAGCACAATAATCTGTTATACAATGACATTAGAAATGCGTGTAGCAAAGGAGAAGCCATACTAATGGGGGATTTCAACTTCCCCCAAATAAAATGGGAAAACCCGGTGGGTAGCACGAAGGATGAAATAGAAATGGTGGAAATGACAAATGACTGCTTCCTAACACAATTTGTCAAGGCACCGACTAGAGGGGAGGCATGCCTTGATTTAGTCTTTTCAAATAATGAAGATAGAATAACTAAAACAGAGGTCAGAGAACCACTGGCAAACTCAGACCACAACATGGTCTCATTTGAAGTGTTTTTTAAAACCCCAAAAGTAAAGACTAAAGCTAAGGTTTACAATTTTAGAAAAGCAAACTATGAAGGTATGAAACAGAGACTAACAGAAGTAGATTGGAGTAAAATAGAGAAAACACCCACAGAAGAAGGATGGTTGTTCTTCAAAAATGTAGTACTAGAGGCGCAAAACAATTACATCCCTAAAGTAGACAAATCTAAATGTAAAACTAAATTGCCAAAATGGTTTAATAGATAAATTTAAAAAAAATATTCAGCGAAAAAAGGCACTTTACAGAGCATTAAAAAAGGACCAAAAAGAAAGTACGCAGAAAGAGTACACAGAACTGCAAACGCAAGTCAAAAAGGAAGTTAGAAAGGCCAAGAGAGAAATAGAAATGAACATTGCTAAGGGAGCTAAAACCAATTCCAAAATGTTTTTCCAATATTATAACAGCAAGAGAACATTCAAAGAGGAGATTAAATGTTTAAGAGATACAAATGGCAAAATCGTAGATGAAGAAAAAAAAATAGCAAATATATTAAATGATTACTTTTCACAAGTTTTTACAAAGGAAGATACTGACAACATGCCCCACATGTCATCCAGTTCCTATCCAGTTTTAAATAACTTTAGCATAACTGAGGCAGAAGTGTTAAAGGGACTAGGAGCTCTTAAAATAAACAAATCCCCTGGGCCGGATGAGATCCTCCCAGTAGTACTCAAAGAAATGAAAGAAGTAATTTACAAACCGCTAACCAAGATCATGCAGCAGTCTCTTGACACAGGGGTGGTACCGACAGACTGGAAAATTGCAAACGTAATACCGATCCACAAAAAGGGAAACAAAACTGAACCAGGTAACTACAGACCAGTAAGCCTGACTTCTATTATATGCAAACTTATGGAAACTATAATAAGATCCAAAATGGAAAATTACCTATATGGTAACAGGGTCCTGGGAGACAGTCAACATGGTTTTAGGAAAGGGAGATCGTGTCTAACTAACTTGCTTGATTTTTTTGAGGATGCAACATCGATAATGGATAATTGCAAAGCATATGACACGGTTTATTTAGATTTCCAGAAAGCTTTTGACAAAGTCCCGCACAAAAGATTAATTCTCAAACTGAACGCAGTTGGGATTCAAGGAAACACATGTACATGGATTAGGGAGTGGTTAACATGTAGAAAACAGAAAGTACTGACTAGAGGAAAAACCTCAGAATGGAGTGTGGTAACCAGCGGTGTACCACAGGGATCAGTATTAGGTCCTCTGCTATTCCTAATCTACATTAATGATTTAGATTCTGGTATAGTAAGCAAACTTGTTAAATTTGCAGACGACACAAAAGTAGGAGGAGTGGCAAACACTGTTGCAGCAGCAAAGGTCATTCAAAATGATCTGGACAAGATTCAGAACTGGGCAGACACATGGCAAATAATATTTAATAGTGTAAGGTACTGCATGCAGGAAATAAAAATGTGCATTATAAATATCATATGGGAGATACTGAAATTGGAGAAGGAATCTATGAAAAAGACCTAGGAGTTTTTGTTGACTCAGAAATGTCTTCATCTAGATAATGTGGGGAAACTATAAAAAAGGCTAACAAGATGCTCGGATACATTGTGAAAAGTGTTGAATTTAAATCAAGGGAAGTAATGTTAAAACTGTACAATGCACTAGTAAGACCTCATCTTGAATATTGTGTGCAGTTCTGGTCACCTCGCTATAAAAAATATATTGCTGCTCTAGAAAGAGTGCAAAGAAGAGCGACCAGAATTATTCCGGGCTTAAACGGCATGTCATATGCAGACAGGCTAAAAGAATTGAATCTGTTCAGTCTTGAACAAAGAAGACTACTTGGCAACCTAATTCAAGCATTCAAAATTCTAAAAGGTATTGACAGTGTCGACCCAAGGGACTTTTTCAGCCTGAAAAAAGAAACAAGGACCAGGGGTCACAAATGGAGGTTAGACAAAGGGGCATTCAGAACAGAAAATAGGAGGCACTTTTTTACACAGAGAATTGTGAGGGTCTGGAATCAACTCCCCAGTAATGTTGTTGAAGCTGACACCCTGGGATCCTTCAAGAAGCTGCTTGATGAGATTTTGGGATCAATAAGCTACTAACAACCAAACGAGCTAGATGGGCCGAATGGCCTCCTCTCGTTTGTAAACTTTCTTATGTTCTTATGTTCTTAAGACCTTGGCATGCACATGAAAGAAATCCTGTTCTGTTTTTTTTTTTGCTTTTTTGTGTTCAACAAGGCCAGCAGAAGATGAGATTTAAGCTGAAACCTGAATTTGTGCATTTGCCTAGTTTTCTTGCATCACCCAGAAGTAACCAACATTTTTTTTTTTCTTACTCGCCCACTCTTAAGGTCAGTGTCTAGTATTTAGCATGGTGTCTTACTTCAGTATTTCCAACAGCTGTAGAAAGACATTTACCATCCAGGGTAATTTCAGTTTCATTTCCAGGCCAGGTTCCTCTCTCCAGCAGTGAATTGAAAAATGGATTAACCATTACGTTCAATGTATGCACCCAAGCGGCTACAACACTGGTGTCAGGGCCAGATATGTCAAATCAATAAAAAGTAACCTCACAAAAGTCGTTAGCTCACATAGGTTTTATTTATTTATTTATTTTTTAATTAAACATTTTAATAAATGTAGGGCAACAACCCCAAGACAATGTGCCAAATTTGACGTAAATTGAAGGTGGTATGGTTATATATTCAATTTTGCACTGTGATGTTTTATGTGTGCCCCCACTTTAGACTGCAAGTCACTTTGTCCCTCAATGTGTGTGTGCATCCCCTATATAGCACCTCTTGCCCTGCTCATCCACCTAATGCCAAGGACCAGCCAATCCTACAATAGCCACAACCCAACCCGACCCAACATTTTCTCACAAGTGGCTTTCAAACTCAAATCAATATTGTAACGATTACTCATCAGTCTCCATCAGAGCTATCCCCCATCCCATGCTCTAGGAGATTAGCACAGGAGTGCATACATGGTTTCATAGAATCTACTGTGGAGAAACATTAATTTCCTTCACTTACTGCTCTTTATTCTATTGCACAGGGAGTAGTCAACGTGACACAGCCTTTTTACTTGTCAGAATATAAAATCACAAAGGTATATACTTTGTTTATTTGGGGGGTGGGGCTTCGATACAGCACTAGTACATTTTGCACAAAATCAACCTATTATATGATGCTTTTTCCTCAGTGAATCCACCAGCTTCAACCGTCTATTTTGAGTCCAGGATATTGGTATAATAATGATGCATATTTTATTCTTGCAAGCTTCATTTGTCAAACCTACAAGTGTCATCAACCCATAAAACTGTAACTAGTGACAATATATTGCTTTAGAATAAATGGACAACAGTTCAAAGCAGTGTTTTTCAAACATCTTAAACGTGTTGAGCATCTACCTGCTGTTACTGTGTCTCTTGGGATGTAATTAAATATCTAGCAAGAAGCATCAGCTCAAACTGTTCCAAACAAATACCATTTCCCCTGTGGCAGAGTCATGTAAGTGACAAGTACAGTTTTGCTCATAATTGAGAAAAAAAGGCCTTCCAAATTACAATGACAATGACTGTATCTTCTGCCATGATACAAAATAATGGGAATTCAAAAGAGGGGAGGGGGGGTAGAATATTTCTGTGAGGAGCTTTGAACCTAAATGTATTTAAATTGTGCAGGAATGTATGTATTTTGTATCCACATACTATTCAGAAATCTATCAAATTAAATCAGTAATAATTATGTAAACCAATTGTAGCAGGACATCGTCACGGCCCAAGCTGTTACTGGCAGGATTGAGATTCAGAGACAGAGAGCTGCAGTAAAGCACAAATGTGCACATTTATTAAGAAATAACTGAAATAAACACAAAAACACAGGAACAAATAAGCACGGTACAGGGACTAAAATAAAAGGTTGAAAAAAACACAAGTCATAAACCAAAAGATTTACCTTATGGCTGAGCATTCATCTTAACTGAAGGCTCTCTAAACTCTCCCCTCCCTCCCATTCCTAAACAAAGGGATTTGGTTCCTTTTATATAGCATGGCTGGGATTTAATTGATCATTAATTATTCAATCAATGCCCTGCCACACCCATTATACAGAATAAATAATAATAATAATAATAATAATAATAATAATAATAATAATAATAATAATAATAATAATAATAATAATAATGTTAAGGGTGTTTTTATTCTGTTATATTATGCTAGTTGTTTGTTAATGTATTGATTGGAGGGGGGAAATGTAAGGGTTTAATATAGCAAGGTTTAACAAGATTGATGGTGTGTGACAATGTGGGATACAGAGCTACAAACACAAAACATCCACATAACTTAAATCTGTACACTAAAGCATCTTAAAAAAAATAGAAGCATATATCCACAATAAGGTGTGGACATTTCTTTTTACTGACAGTCACAACATGTTTACAGACAAGAAATAAAGCCTTTCCTTTAATAGAAACTGCCCATTGGCTGTAAATGGTGAAAGATGGTAAAGCAAATACTGTAGTAAACTCTAACTTGCAGTGTCCGATGCTCGAGCAAACCTGACATAAAGGATGACCAAGTTATTCACAATACACGCATAAAAATGCTACTACTAGCGGTTTCAAGTGGTACTGCATATGGAGGACCAAGATTAAGCAAGGTAAAATTTGGGAGCAAATCAATTAAACCAGTAAGCATAATAATTAATAAAAACATACTCAGTGCATCAGGAATTAATCAATGAAAGTCAGAGATGGATTCTCGAGACCTGGTCTTGTCTCAAGATAAGATTTCAAGGTCTCGGTCTTGGTCTCGGTCTCAGCACGTCTGGTCTTGATAATACCCTCGATTATCTTATATACTCATTTTCACCCAAATTAAAAATAATCTTTTTTTTTCCAAAATACACACACATTTATAGAAATAAACAGTTATTAATGACAAAAGATGTGGTTTAATTACCAAAATATTTAAAATACACTCTAGTAGCATTAGCGTCCTCTCGACATTCATTTTTATGCATGTACTGTAAATAACTGGGTCATACTTTATGCAAATGTCAGGTTTGCTCGGGCATTGGACTTGCAAGTTAGAGTTTACTACAGTATTTGCATTACTAGCTTTCACCATTTACAGCCAATGGGCAGTTTCTGTTAATGGAAATGCTTAATTTCTTGACTGTAAACATGTTGCGACTGATTATTATTATTATTATTATTATTATTATTATTATTATTATTATTATTATTATTATGCATAATGGGTGTGGCAGGGCATTGATTGAATAATTAATGATCAATCAAATCCCAGCCATGCTATATAAAAGGAACCAAATCCTTTTGTTTAGGAATGGGAGGGAGGGGAGAGTTTAGAGAGCCTTCAGTTAAGGTGAATGTTCAGCCTGAAGTAAATGTTTTGGTTTATGCTTTGGGAAGACACACGGACAACATGCAGGTAAGGGCACACATGGACAGACATTTAGCCCATACATACAAGAATACCTGAAAGAGCATGAAGCAGTATATTTCCAACAATGAAGCTGATGAACAAGACCAATAATGGCAACGAGTGCAAGGGATAATGAGAATGCAAGGTGAGTGTATGGGAAGTGACAATTGATGGGCCAGGCATTGCAAATCCAGGGCTGGGGTGTTGGAGCATTGTTTTTTGTTTGTGGTACACGTAGAGGGTAAACATGCAACACCTGTCAGTTTGATGAGCAGTAGTTACATCTAGTGCATAGAATGTCATGACTTGTGACTGAAAACATGCGAAATACTTCTAAACAAATTTCAGATAATTTGGTGAGAAACTCTGCAACATCTTGCTGCTCACCTCTATTGAAGAGTTTTCCTAAGAAGTGACAAATGTCCACAGTAGTTAGATACAGTGGATGGCAAGTGATCATAATTGTGAACAAAGGTCCTGATAGTCTCTTGTTGACTGTGTTTTAATGAATCATTCAGAGGTTGCAAGTGAAGAAGGCACTGCAATGTTGCATTTGCATAGCATGAGGTGAAATTGGGGTTGCTCAAGCCTCTGAATGAATGTGTAACTGCAAGCTTTGTCTTAGAAGACTGAGGCTTCTGCTGTTCCTAAACATTAGTGATGGCTCAATCAGTGAAATGCACGCAAACTTTTACCTTGTGTCCCTTGTGCTTGTTGATATCCTTCAAGCTTATCAACTTAGGGCAATAAATCCCTCTGCGCTTATTGTACTCTGCAACTGCAGTTTGAGGTGCCTTAATGCAGGTGGATAAAAAAGTAGATAAGGTGGACACCGCTTAAGGATGTAACTCTGGAAAGTGCAACAAAACTTGGTCAATAGGAGGAAATGGAGTTGCAAGATCCATCATAACTGTTTTTAAAGTCGTACCCTGGCATTTGTGAATGGTGATGGCATGAGTACCAATGACTGGGAACTGCTCTCGAACAATGTAGACTCTCTCAATGATTTCAAACTTTGAGCGTAAATGTTCAAAGGTATGGATGATCCCATTGTTAAATGGTTATGGTTTTGACCATACTTGTGTTTTCTAGATAGTAAGAAACAGCTTGAAGCTTCCCTATTGCCCCACTGATGAGACCAGTGGCAATGTCAATGTTCTTGCGAAGCACCAGTTTGCAGCCTATTTTGACTCATATGGTAGTTCCCAGTCCAGCTGTACGACTGCAGTCAGCCTTGTAGGCATTCATTTTTGTCAGCACATTTCTCTGGAAGCTAAAAGGGCACTCTACAGTCCATAAGATGAACGTCCTCTCCAGGCATATGATCAAGCATGGCAGTCTGGATCTGGTTACAGGCATCTACACTAGGCATGACGCAGGTCGAGCTTGCATCTTTGTCATCTAAGTCTTTCATGTGTTTGATTTGTTTTTTGACTAATGAGGTGTTAATTAATCAGTTAGTCTAGGCATCTGTATAAGAGAAGGGTGGTTGAGAATGTTAGCTGGTGAATGTTTATGAGACTGAGAGGACCTGTTTGGTAGCGGTGAGTGAGAGTGTGTTAACAGTGTTTTTGTTTGTTGTTTATTAGTTATTGTTTAGATTGTTTTGTGTGTCTTTTTATTTGGCCATCCTGCTGCACTTTCCGTCTATGAATCTTTTCACTTTGGCTACCCTGTCACAAGGTGACATTGGAAATCATGGATACCTCATCAATAATGAGGAGGGTCACATCTCGTATGTCTGTATGAAGGTATTGCAGTTACGACACACCTGTGTTTTTCTATGCTCCATTGGAAACATTAGTAGTCTGTGAATGGTCATCCCAATGATATTGTAAGCTGCAACTCCAGTGGGTGCTGTGATTGTTGCCATTTCTTTTCCCAGACTTTGTTTCACCCATGCTGTGACAGTTTGAATGAAAAAAATGTCTTCCCTGTGCCTCTAGTGCCACTCACAAACATGTAGAGGATGGGGGCGTTTGTTTCAGTTTGTTGTTGCAAAGTTTTGGCAATGTGGTCAAACACTCTCTGCTGATCTTTATTAAGGCACTTGAGCATGTCTTCGACATTTTGTAGAAGAGGTTGTGTCGCCACATCTCTGAATTCAATCATTGCCTCTGCATCCCGCAGAGAATCAAAGTGAACTTGATTTTCAGGTCCTTCTATTTCAAACTCATTGTCCTCTTCAGCTTCTCTTTCCTTTTGTTTCAGCTTTACTAGTCTGGTTAACTCCTCATCAGCTGCAGCTATTTATTGTAGTTGGTCATGATAGGCCATAGCTTTTTGAAGGCTATCCCTACAAGCATGGAAGGCTTCCACATAGGAATGGCACCATTCAGGAAGAAGGTTTGTTCTGTCTTTCCATGGCTTGAAAAGTAGGAGGATAGCATAGAAGTAGTTCTCTGGAAAACTCTCTGTCACCACATCATGCCATGCAAAGAAATTATAGAAGCTTATGTCTTGTAGAGCCTCCGGATGTTTTGGGTAGTATGAATCAATCCAGGAAGGAAAGTAGATCTTGGTTGAGTCAGGATTTTCTTTTGCTAGCATGTCAATGTGTTCTTTGGATTTCAGCCGGTGGCTAGAAACCTTTGATACATCAATCCACTTGATGGTTGTCTGCGGATCTGTGCCGCAAAGAGCTTGTCTGCTGCTTCCGATGCATCACATTCTGGACAAGCTGCGGAGTGCAACATTTCTCCTGGCCAGAGACTTTTTTGAGGTATTTTGTAATGTAGCGGTTGAGGGCTGTAGATTGTTCACCAATGAATTGGATATCCATATTACCTTCCCAAGCTAGCAAAATGGCTGGATTGTAGTCAATGGTTCTGACTTCTGCAATACTGTGTGGTAGATCATAGAGTCTGTAATGAGGATTGACTGCTTTCCAGCCAGCAATGGCCTCAGTCACATCTTGGATTACCACCACGGTTTGTTCTTCTCTGGGAAATCCAAAGCGACAAACTATCACCACCTTGTTTTTGATTTTCTTGGCTCTTAGACAGTACTTGTTGCATTTATGTTGCTGCCATTTCAAGACACAGTCTCTGAGTAGAGGTGCTATCAGGTCATTTGGAATGGTACAGGTGACATGTTGATGAATGTACTGTGCAATTTGTGAGTTGGGGAAAACTCCAATAAGTGGTGCATCTTCCACCCAAAGAAGCATGTGGACATGCTGCATAGCATGACCCTGGTAATCTCTGTGCCAAAAGTAACATGTAACTTTATCCAGAGGGCCATTTGGGGATGTGATAAAATGCAGGATTGCAAGAAACTTGTGCATGAACCGAGATGCACTGACAAGATCTTGTGTGATAAGTTCACTGATGGGCATGTTTGCAAACCCTGGTCCATTCACCTCTATTATGTACTTTCCCAGGTCAGTGGCAAAGATTGGCCTGAAGGTGCAAGTGAAAGATATATTGCTAATTCAGCCTAAATTGCGTGTGGAACGACTGTTGGATTCAAACGGGGAGTCCGTTCAGCATGCAATCCATGAATTCCATAAGTGTACAAGACTGGGAAACGCAGTAGGTCTAGTTTTTTTCCCCCAGTCTTCCAGAGTGTCATTCTGTATGTGAAGCATTTGGCAAAGATCAGTAGCTGTACCTTTCTTTCTTTCGTTTGTTTAGCTGTTGGTACCAATGATATTGTTCCTGCTGTTGTTGGGGTCTGGCCTTATATGCTGGTTTGTGTTACAAACAGTTGCACGACGGTATTCCTCAATTGGGTGGATTTTGTTCTGAATATTTTACAAATCCAACAAAACAATCCAGGCATTGCAGGTCATGGTGTTATCAAGAATATTTTTCTCTGGGCCAAATGAGAGTATACTGATTTCTTTGAGGCCATGACTAATTGAAACAAATATATTACCACTAAGATATCCACTGTGTAGGTCTATTGTAATATTATTGTAATATTTAAAAGTTAATATTCAAAATAAGTAGACAACTGTTACTATTAGATTGAACAGGTACATGTGAATAGATACATTGTTATTGTCCCTCAGCCAACGTAATCCGGATCTGGTGACCAACAAAAGAAAAACGCTCCGGCAATACACAACAACGTGTAATGTGGCGCGAGATATAATATATATATATATATATATATATATATATATATATATAATATATATATATATATATATATATATATTATATATATAGTACAAAAACTCTTGACACTGAACATCAGTAGTCTTTCATGAGTAATGATCTACTTACTTTAGAACGAAAATTTGGTGCCAAAACCACGTTATATTGAATATAACACCATCTAGATTCTTAGTATATAATATACATATATATATATCTTATATATATTTATATAATATATCATGTATATGTATATGTATCTATTTGCAGTAGGTAACGTCAACACAGGTGTTGTGTCGATCGGACGCTAATAACAAGAATATTCAGTTCTAAGCACTTATGCACCATACAGCTCTGTGAAATTATATTTTCTGCACCCTTAAGGATAGTTCATACATTAGTACAGGGTGGTCGTCAGCCCCGTCGACTACTCAGGGTTGCTTCGAGTTCCCTATGAGATATTTGGATACAAATAAGCCTTATGTAAAGCTAATTTAATACAAATCTGTGGCAAAGTGGCTATCGATTGTGAATAGGTGTAGAGGTGATGCAGTGCAGGAGTAATCACAGACAATTGCAGTCCGTTTGGAAAGGGTTTTATTTTTAATTCGGGTCTGGTGACCAAAAGAAAATGCTCTGGCAACACACAACAATGTGTACTGCGCGGAGCCAAATAAACGGGTTTACAGTCCCAAACAATAAGCATTATCCGCCCCACAATCCTAAAACACGGTCAACAGGTGTGTGATAACAGGTTATTTTGTGACAGTTCGTGAAGTGCAGTTCTGGCTTGTGCTGGCCCAAAAAGCAACAGCTCCAGAAACGTGTTTCGCTGTCTGGTGCTTCAACAAACAAAACAATTACTAACAACTCATAAAACAAACAAACACTCACAAATATTATTTTCACAATACAGTTTCTCAGGCAGTTACTACTGCGGCTCTCTCAATCCATCCAGGTAAAGGCACACAACCTAAGCGAAGGAAAACGTTACTGATTCTCCGGTGCCCTTTATGCTATCACATCGCAAAAGTCGCCAAACACTCTTAAAAAACTAAAAAGTAAGAAACGGAAGAGGAAGGAGAATAAGAATTTTACCTTAGTTTGATGACTTATATCTCACTGTGTATAGGAGTTATTTATGTTTTTTTTTTCACATTTGTTGTAAGAAAGTTTCAGACTTTTGGTGCTGGTACAGATGGTAATTCTAAGCAATTTAGTTTTGCGGCTGCAACATGATGAAAACAGCAAAACTCTTGGAGCTGTATAAAGTCTCGGTAGTTTCCAACAAGTTTTTCTAATTTGTACGAGAAACTACCATTCCTCTCTCTCTCTCTCTCTCTCTCTCTCTCTCTCTCTCTCTCTCTCTCTCTCTCTCTCTCTCTATCTATATATATATATATATATATATACATTATATACACTAATACATTTCATTTTTGAGCAATGAAACATTTAATTTAAAGCAGCAGTCCTAATAGTTAATTTCAAGCAGAATGTACACAGTACAGTATGTAATCTGGTTACAGCAGTGTTTTCTGTTCATCTACAGTGAAAAAGGCATTAAGAAGTAAACCCAATTCTTCAGCCTATACTTAATTTAATATCTTGTGTGGCAAAGCCTTGTCTCGGGCACGTTTGCACCCTTTAAAACCACTGACTCGCAGTTTTATTAAACACAAACAAAAATAAACAAAACAAAACCTAACTCCCCAGGGAGTTCTAACTACACTTCAAGATGCTCGGATACATTGTGAAAAGTGTTGAATTTAAATCAAGGGAAGTAATGTTAAAACTGTACAATGCACTTGTAAGACCTCATCTTGAATATTGTGTTCAGTTCTGGTCACCTCGCTATAAAAAAGATATTGCTGCTCTAGAAAGAGTGCAAAGAAGAGTGACCAGAATTATTCCAGGTTTAAAAGGCATGTCATATGCAGACAGGCTAAAAGAATTGAATCTGTTCAGTCTTGAACAAATAAGACTACGTGGCGACCTAATTCAAGCATTCAAAATTCTAAAAGGTATTGACAGTGTCGACCCAAGGGACTTTTTCAGCCTGAAAAAAGAAACAAGGACCAGGGGTCACAAATGGAGTTTAGAAAAAGGGGCATTCAGAACAGAAAATAGGAGACACTTTTTTACACAGAGAATTGTGAGGGTCTGGAATCAACTCCCCAGTAATGTTGTTGAAGCTGACACCCTGGGATCCTTCAAGAAGCTGCTTGATGAGATTTTGGGATCAATAAGCTACTAACAACCAAACGAGCAAGATGGGCTGAATGGCCTCCTCTCATTTGTAAACTTTCTTATGTTCTTATGTTCTTATGTTCTTTCCCTCACTTTCCTCACTGCATCAGACGGCTAAGCCGATTTCCGGTTCCAAAACACTTTTTTTCATGTTGCAGCACACACAAAGGTTAACACCCTTTCTTTATCGACAGCATCTTGCCTTCTCATGGACTGCCTTGAACAAACATTTCTGTCCCTGTGATATACCTGCTTGCTAATCACAGGCAGGTGTCTCTCATTAACCTTAGAGCCAGGTGAACCTTCCTGGCTCACTCCTGTGGCATTCTGGAGATTGTAGTGCCCTCAATACCTGTCCTCCCCCTAATCTTCCACACATAATAATAATAATAATAATAATAATAATAATAATAATAATAATAATAATAATAATAATAATAATATTTTTAAACGTTGTTGCATTTTATTGCTTAATTATTTCTAAAAGTCTGATGTGAAAGATTAAGTAATTTTAGAAGCACAATCCTACATGTGTAAGTAAAGAATTATTGAAGCAATTTTAGAACATAAGAACATAAGAAAGTTTACAAACGAGAGGAGGCCATTCGGCCCATCTTGCTCGTTTGGTTGTTAGTAGCTTATTGATCCCAAAATCTCATCAAGCAGCTTCTTGAAGGATCCCAGGGTGTCAGCTTCAACAACATTACTGGGGAGTTGATTCCAGACCCTCACAATTCTCTGTGCAAAAAAAAGTGCCTCCTATTTTCTGTTCTGAATGCCCCTTTTTCTAAACTCCATTTGTGACCCCTGGTCCTTGTTTCTTTTTTCAGGCTGAAAAAGTCCCTTGGGTCGACACTGTCAATACCTTTTAGAATTTTGAATGCTTGAATTAGGTTGCCACGTAGTCTTCTTTGTTCAAGACTGAACAGATTCAATTCTTTTAGCCTGTCTGCATATGACATGCCTTTTAAGCCCGGAATAATTCTGGTCGCTCTTCTTTGCACTCTTTCTAGAGCAGCAATATCTTTTTTATAGCGAGGTGACCAGAACTGCACACAATATTCAAGATGAGGTCTTACTAGTGCATTGTACAGTTTTAACATTACTTCCCTTGATTTAAATTCAACACTTTTCACAATGTATCCGAGCATCTTGTTAGCCTTTTTTATAGCTTCCCCACATTGTCTAGATGAAGACATTTCTGAGTCAACAAAAACTCCTAGGTCTTTTTCATAGATTCCTTCTCCAATTTCAGTATCTCCCATATGATATTTATAATGTACATTTTTATTTCCTGCGTGCAGTACCTTACACTTTTCTCTATTAAATGTCATTTGCCATGTGTCTGCCCAGTTCTGAATCTTGTCCAGATCATTTTGAATGACCTTTGCTGCTGTTTGCCACTCCTCCTACTTTTGTGTCGTCTGCAAATTTAACAAGTTTGCTTACTATACCAGAATCTAAATCAATAATGTAGATTAGGAATAGCAGAGGACCTAATACTGATCCCTGTGGTACACCGCTGGTTACCACACTCCATTCTGAGGTTTTTCCTCTAATCAGTACTTTCTGTTTTCTACATGTTAACCACTCCCTAATCCATGTACATGTGTTTCCTTGAATCCCAACTGCGTTCAGTTTGAGAATTAATCTTTTGTGCGGGACTTTGTCAAAAGCTTTCTGGAAATCTAAATAACCCGTGTCATATGCTTTGCAATTATCCACTATCGATGTTGCATCCTCAAAAAAATCAAGCAAGTTAGTTAGGCACGATCTCCCTTTCCTAAAACCATGTTGACTTTCCATTTTGGATCTTATTATAGTTTCCATAAGTTTGCATATAATAGAAGTCAGGCTTACTGGTCTGTAGTTACCTGGTTCAGTTTTGTTTCCCTTTTTGTGGATAAGTATTACGTTTGCAGTTTTCCAGTCTGTCAGTACCACCCCTGTGTCAAGAGACTGCTGCATGATCTTGGTTAGCGGTTTGTAAATTACTTCTTTCATTTCTTTGAGTACTACTGGGAGGATTTCATCTGGCCCAGGGGATTTGTTTATTTTAAGAGCTCCTAGTCCCTTTAACACTTCTGCCTCAGTTATGCTAAAGTTATTTAAAACTGGATAGGAACTGGATGACATGTGGGGCATGTTGTCAGTATCTTCCTTTGTAAAAACTTGTGAAAAGTAATCATTTAATATATTTGCTATTTTTTTTTCTTCACCTATGATTTTGCCATTTGTATCTCTTAAACATTTAATCTCCTCTTTGAATGTTCTCTTGCTGTTGTAATATTGGAAAAACGTTTTGGAATTGGTTTTAGCTCCCTTAGCAATGTTCATTTCTATTTCTCTCTTGGCCTTTCTAACTTCCTTTTTGACTTGCGTTTGCAGTTCTGTGTACTCTTTCTGCGTACTTTCTTTTTGGTCCTTTTTTAATGCTCTGTAAAGTGCCTTTTTTCGCTGAATATTTTTTTTTAAATTTATCTATTAAACCATTTTGGCAATTTAGTTTTACATTTAGATTTGTCTACTTTAGGGATGTAATTGTTTTGCGCCTCTAATACTACATTTTTGAAGAACAACCATCCTTCTTCTGTGGGTGTTTTCTCTACTTTACTCCAATCTACTTCTGTTAGTCTTTGTTTCATACCTTCATAGTTTGCTTTTCTAAAATTGTAAACCTTAGCTTTATTCATTACTTTTGGGGTTTTAAAAAACACTTCAAATGAGACCATGTTGTGGTCTGAGTTTGCCAGTGGTTCTCTGACCTCTGTTTTAGTTATTCTATCTTCATTATTTGAAAAGACTAAATCAAGGCATGCCTCCCCTCTAGTCGGTGCCTTGACAAATTGTGTTAGGAAGCAGTCATTTGTCATTTCCACCATTTCTATTTCATCCTTCGCGCTACCCATCGGGTTTTCCCATTTTATTTGGGGGAAGTTGAAATCCCCCATTAGTATGGCTTCTCCTTTGCTACACGCATTTCTAATGTCATTGTATAACAGATTATTGTGCTCACAGTCTGCATCTGGCGGTCTATAGCATGCTCCTATTATTATGCCCTTTGAATTTTTGTCTGTTATTTTGACCCACATTGATTCGGTTTTATTTTCTTTGTCCAGGTTTAACACCTGGGTTTCAAGACTGTTTCTTATGTATAGCGCTACCCCTCCTCCTCTTCTGTCTTGCCTGTCTTTCCTATTCAGTGTATACCCACAAATATTATATTCGTCCCCATGACTCTCAGACAACCACGTTTCTGTAACACCTATCACATCATAGTTACCTGTTAGTGCAGTAGCTTCAAGTTCTAGAATTTTGTTTCTGATACTTCTAGCATTTAGATAAATACATTTAATGGTTGTCTTACCTGAGTTGTTGTTCTTGTTTCGATGCGGTCTCCCTTCTGTTTTTTTGTTGATTTCTCCCCCCTTCCTTTCTATTTTGAGACCTATGAGCCATTGAATATTACTTTCTAATATTACTTACTTATCATCATCCTCTCATGTGTATGGGGAAAAAACATACAGAGCAGAGGAAGCTTTCGAGATCGTTTGTAGAGAATCTGACTGTTAACTGCAGCCTTCCACTGTCTATTGCAGGAGATTACTCTTTCAGAAAGTTTGTGTCTGAACTTAACACAAAGGTAACAGTTCCATCTCGAAGCCACATTGCATCAACAATAATTCCTGATCTATCTGAAAAAAGTTAAAACCTGTGCATGAGTTGCTTCAAACCGCACACCATGCTACATGTACTCTTGGTATGTGGATAGATCGAGCATGCCATTCTTTCCTCACCATAACTGTTCACACCTTTGTAGTTTGTCAGCCAAAATCATGCCTCATCACACTGGAACAGCTGAAAGTCAGGCTTACTGGTGTACACATTGCAGAATACATTGAATGTGCTCTTCAATAGAATGACCTGCTGTGGTGGACTTTGTGGGACGAGTGAAGGTGACCCAGAAGTGATGACACAGGAAAGCCAGAATTGGAGTTGTAATCCAAATGACCCCGGTACCAACAATGGTATCCGGGTTAGGGTTGTATTTCATTATAACATAATAAACAGTCCTGTATTGCACAAAATGAAACTGCAAAAAGCACCACGAATATCAGCATATCAGCAATGGTAATCATGGTTTGAAAATAAAGTGAATAAATCCAAAAGTAATACAGTTAATAAATAAAATAAAGCAGACGTGTCGATCGTCCGTGATCCAGCAGTGGGTATCCTGCCAGGGGTTCTTTCTTTTCCTATCACACCTGCATTCCAAGGTTACATACTCTGCGATGGTTAACGCAAGCAATATGAAAGAGGCTTTTACAGGAAGAAGAATAACCAGACGTTGAGCAACTTGTCTCACTAGATGATAAGGATTTGTGGAAGAGGAGCTGACACAACTTATCTCACACAGGTCTTGGACAATTATTATTATTATTATTATTATTATTATTATTATTATTATATTATTATTATTAGTAGTAGTAGTAGTAGTAGTATTGTTAGTAGTAGTAGTAGTAGTAGTAGTATTATTGCAATAAATGTAATTTAGTTTATAAGGTTGGTCTCAACAAAAATATAATGGTCTCGGTCTTGGTCTTAAAATTTTGTTGTTCACTACATCAATGGTGAAAATCAGTAACAACTGAAAATGAATAACCCTGATTTTAATGCAATAAGCCATAACTACCATACAACAAAAAAAAGTGAGTGAAGTATTATGCAGTACTAAGTCATTGTGACCCATTTTGCACTTAAAATGTTAATTACTCTTCCATTGTAAGTCTTATCTGTATGTCCGTTTTTGACTTTTCCTAAATATATGAATTACATATCCTGACGCAGTTTGATAGCCAAACTTCGCAAAAATTATACATTTATAAACAGTTCTACCTAGAACCGCCACGCGGGTCAATGTGACCCATGCATTACAATACATGTCTCTTTTTTTAAAATAAAATAAGATATTCTATTATTTTTGAGACACGCCCTAACAAGACACGCCCCCTCCTCCTAGCACACGTGTTTTATTTATTTTTTATTATTATTTTAAGCCCTTGTTTGTAGACTGACTATGAGACGGAGAGTGCTATGATTATAGATTTGTCAAGATGCCAAGCTTATTTTTCAATGTACCTTGGAGACAACAATCCTTCATTTTGTTCCACAAATGCAACCAGGAATATATCAGAAGGAAACATTTAATCTTGAAAGTAGTCATTTTAATTGGAATACGACAAGCTGCACTCAGATACATGCAGCAAACAGAAATGACAGGTAGGATAACAACTTATGTGCCTAGTGTGAAATGTATTTTATATATTCTTTTTTATATTACTTTTAGAAGAAAAAAAAACATTCCGGTTTTGCAGGTTTGTATGTACCAGTTTACACATGTTTACGCAATAATGTTCAATGGAACTTTGTCTGTGTTTACAACACAGCTCTTGGATGCAGGCACAGTCAGCTGGCAGATGCGTACGCTCCTCCATAGAGTACAATGCAGCCCTCATACCGGAAGTAGTGTTATATTTTCTTTTTATGTATTATTAGAAACAATGATTTCGGTTTTATAGTGTTGTGTCTACATATATCCCTTTACACCTGTACACAGGTATATGTGCATAACCGTTTCTTTTTAAATGTGTATTTTATTATGTTTTTTCACTGTTTATAGTCGTACTGTAAATCTGGCATTTCTAGTGTTAACAAAAATTACATTTTAGCAAAAGAAAATAACTATTGAAATATTGTTCAGACATTTGACAGGCACATTGAAAACAGATGTTTTGCATCATATAACCACGATATGGCACATGAGACATTTGTCTTTTGGTGCTTCAATGAATGACAAGTGGAGCACCTTTTCCTCTACAGAGACTGGGCCAGCAGGCAGCTGAGTTCCAAAAAGGAAAGTACTTCGGTTTTGGTCATTCTGTGCTCCATAAAGGGACGAGATAGGGCTTTCCGATATGTCTTGAGGAATCTGGAGCATGCTAGGCTCTGATTTGGGGCTGCAGACATGCAGAACGTGACTGTTTATCCCAGCAATAATTAGAATGGCATTAAATATTGGCCAAAGTAAGTAAAACAAAAAAGTAAGAAATACATATTTGTATGAAAAATGTACCTGAAAAAAAATTGAAAAGCTTTGCTCTTTCCTTTTGCAACAGATCAACTTCATATGACTCTAGAACCAATTCCTAGTAGCTCCAATGATTATTAATTCTAAATCCCATGACTGAACAAGAAATGTCTGCTATTCACAGGTCCCCTAGATCCAAATACCTACAACTGGTATTGACTTGACATGAGTATGCTTGAGGGTATGGTGAGCGACTATACATAGCAGAAGAGCAGTGGGCATTTTAAAAGTGTTTTGTATCCACAGGTCCCATGGATTGTAGTTAAAGGTTAATTCTGCAATATCTTCTCTTGTCAATTACTGAGAGTGTCTGATGTCTTGTGTTTATCTTTGTCACTCTTGTAGCATACTGTCTTGGATAGATTTGCTTTCCAACTTGACATTTTAATATCTCAGGTTACATCCACTTTGTAATAGGATAATCATATCCAGAAACTCGATAGAATCAAGTATTTTGCAGCAATACGTTTAAAGAACAAATGTGGAGAGACCCACTCCCCCAAAAGCATACACAACTACATAAGCAATGCCCCAATATCAACACAACCATGCCAACAGGTCAGAAAAATCTATAGCATGTCTTGACTCCCTGAGCAGAAATGCTTTTCATGCTACAGGGATAGGGAATTGATTTCTGATACTAATCCACCTATGAATTTACAGACTAAGCAAGGAGAATCCAATTTACAGAAGATTTATCCGAAGTGGGATTTTTTATGAACCATTTCAGGTTTCAGACATCTGTAGAGGACTTACCAGATCTGTCTGTGTATGGATTTAAAGATACAGTTTCCCATCCAGACTCAAATATGGAGAAATTAAAGCATGCTTACCAATTTCAACTGAAACATGAGGGAGGGAATGTTAAATTTGAAGACAGCTGGTGCCATAACTGTAATGGGAGAATACAAAAGTGTAACAAGTGGAACTCCAGTAGAAAAAGACACTCAAGAATATTCATGGCTAACAGGCCAGCCCTTCATTATCTTAGTAATTCCTATTCCTGCAGACTAAACCAAAAATATTTTTAATTAACAGATTACAGATAAAAAAGCAGAAAAAAAAACTTTTAATAGTACAGCATTCCCTTATACAATAAGCTACAAATGCACCTAAAAAAATCAATCATACAAATCTGAATCAGAATGTATATCAAGCATAGCATTTTAGATACAGCAACAGAGGAAACATCAGGTTTACAGTTTTCACAATGTTTTCTTTCTTACGACCTTTAAAGCTTTAAATGCTGCTATATATGTTATGTACTTGGTTAAAAAAGAAGATAATTGAGCTTGGCAGGTACTGTTTTATATATAGTTTTACCTCAGTAGTATATATTGTACCTTAACAGTTTTGTTTCATGCCAGCAGTGATCAGAGTCATCATCCAATGTCTATACCTGCTATGAAGTTTGGCATCCTCACATACTGTGGAAACGGACTTGTCTTACCTGCTTACAGTTGACAGGGATTTTGTATAATAACTATACCCAGAGCCTTGCCAGGCTGTTAATCCTGTGAGTAACGGTCAACTGTCTAAATTCATAGCTATCAAGTCTCCATATTTATGTGGCTTTTAGATACCAGGACAAAGTTTTAGATTGCTCATTACAATTTCAAATAGCCTACAGGATAGGACTGGCTTCCTGCTGACAAGCAGTTTTCAGAACACTGCCAAGAGTTCTGACAGGCCAACGTCAAGCCATCAAATGGCAATTGTCAGGATGAAAATTCCAATCAATCTTCTCACATGTGACTGCCATGTTATTTTATTATTTAATAAAAATTTGTACTGCTCATGCAGTTTTAGGACAAATCTCCATATAGCTCATGATCCATTTGTTGGATCACAATATACTGTGTGTGTATATCTATCTCTCTCTCTCTCTCTCTCTCTCTCTCTCTCTCTCTCTCTCTCTCTCTCTCTCTCTCTATATATATATATATATATATATATATATATATATATATATATATATATATATAGTGCCTTGCAAAAGTATTCAGACCCCTGACCAATTCTCTCATATTACTGAATTACAAATGGTACATTGAAATTTCGTTCTGTTCGATATTTTATTTTAAAACACTTAAACTCAAAATCAATTATTGTAAGGTGACATTGGTTTTATGTTGGGAAATATTTTTAAGAAAAATAAAAAACTGAAATATCTTGCTTGCATAAGTATTCAACCCCCACACATTAATATTTGGTAGAGCCACCTTTCGCTGCAATAACAGCTTTAAGTCTTTTGGGGTAAGTATGTACCAGCTTTGCACACAGTGTCGGAGTGATTTTGGCCCATTCTTCTTGGCAGATTTGCTCCAGGTTGTTCAGGTTGGTTGGACGACGCTTGTGGACCGCAATTTTCAAATAGTGCCACAGATTCTCAATGGGATTAAGATCAAGACTTTGACTGGTCCACTGTAGGACATTCACCTTTTTGTTCTTGAGCCACTCCAATGTTGCTTTGGCCTTGTGCTTGGGATCATTGTCCTGCTGAAAGGGGAATTTCCTCCCAAGCTTCAGTTTTTTAGATGACTGAAACAGATTATCTTGCAGTATTTTCCTGTATTTTGCTCCATCCATTCTTCCTTCAATAGTAAGAAGATGCCCAGTCCCTGCTGATGAGACGCATTCCCACAGCATGATGCTGCCATCACCATACTTCACTGCAGGGATGGTGTGTCTTGAGGCATGGGCAGTGTTAGGTTTGCGCCACACATAGCGCTTTGAGTTTTGGCCAAAAAGCTCTATCTTGATCTCATCTGACCACAAAACCTTTTCCCACATTGCAGCTGGGTCACTCTCATGATTTCTGGCAAACTCCAGACGTGCTGTTAGATGGTACTTTTTGAGTAAAGGCTTCTTTCTTGCCACCCTCCCATACAGGCCAGTGTTATGCAGAGCTCTTGATATGGTTGACTGGTGCACCATTACTCCACTCCCAGCCACTGAACTCTGTAGCTCCTTCAAAGTGATTGTTGGCCTCTATGTGGCTTCTCTCACAAGTTTCTTTCTTGTTTGAGCGTTGAGTTTTGAGGGACGGCCTTTTCTTGGCAGTGCCTGGGTGGTGTGATGCAGCTTCCACTTCCTGATTATTGATCCAACTGTGCTCACTGGGATATCCAAACACTTGGATATTATTTTGTACCCTTTCCCTAATCTATGCATTTGTATTACTTTATCTCTAACTTCTGTAGAATGCTCTTTGGTTTTCATTTTCCTTCAGATTCACAGCCTTACCAATGATCCTTCAACAGTGGGGTTTTTATCCAGAAAATGTGACAGCAACTTCAATGGTTCACAGATGGAGGCCAATGGTAAGGTAATTGTGTCCTCGTTAGGGCAATTTCTTTCATCGGTGCAAACTGGGAGCTTCCACAGCACAGGGATTGAATACTTATGCAAGCAAGATATTTCAGTTTTTTATTTTTCTAAAAAATATTTCCCAACATAAAACCAATGTCACCTTACAATAATTGATTCTGAGTTTCAGTGTTTAAAAATAAAATATCAAACAGAACAAAATTTCAATGTACCATTTGTAATTCAGTAATATGAGAGAATTGGTCAGGGGTCTGAATACTTTTGCAAGGCACTATATATATATATATATATATATATATATATATATATATATATATATATATATAGGATATATAGAGAGAGAGAGAGAGAGAGAGAGAGAGAGAGAGAGAGAGAGAGAGAGAGAGATAAATAGATAGATACACACACAGTACATTGTGATAGAAGAGTGTTGTGTTCAGGTTCTCTGTAAAAATAAATGTTAGTCAGGATTTAAAGGTCATGGGAAATCTTTAAATGTTTGTATGTACAACTCATGTATAAACAATTAGATCATTAATGATCTAATTAAGAGCCCTATAAAGGAAGCTCTTTTGTCTGTGCCTAGCTGAAGGAGAGTAGGGGTTTGAAAGCTGAAGCATGTGTGAACTGGAAGCCAATTTTTCAAGTGTTTATATCTAGAGGGTTGCACCATCTACCTGCTTAACCCTTTGCAGTCCATTTATTCAGCGCTTGAAAGGCATGTCAGGTCCAATTTTTTTTCATACGCGCTGTTTAAAATATTTTTTATTTCATAGTAAAACAGGTTTAAAATGCACTGAATCGCAAAAGGACACTCAGTACTGTATTCCCAGCCAAGCCCCACCCCTTGTTCGCTGTATTTTTCATATACCTCTTTATAGACGTACAGTACATACTGATAAATCCTCACCTGATCACTCGTTTTATCACCAAACTCCTCAATAATGCGAACCAAGTCATTATTTTATTACTATAACATCTCAAAAAGCTCTGCAAATGTCTGTGATATTCTTTGAGCACTTGATGCAGAAGCAGATATCTCCTTTGTGCATGGTGCATTGAGATACGCCCTTTTTTTTGTTTTCATTCGGCTCTTATCAGTCTCACTCGGCCATTGAAAGGTTTTCTCTGCTTTTTCCGGAGGAAAAATGACTAGAGACCCTTGCTTTACATCTTTATGATGATGTCCGACATGGGCAGACTGGAAAGGGAAAATTGTTATGTCTGACCTGGTTCAAAAGGACCGCAAAGGATTAAAACCACTAGAGAGAGAAACTACATCAACAGCCCATGCAGGGTGAGCCGGTGTTGTTTTGTGTCCCAAACAGGACAACATTATTTGTTACTGTGAGTAAACATTATTGTGTGCTTTTGTTGTCCTCAGTGAAGGGAAACTTAGTATTTAGTTAGGGCTCCTTGATGGAGTTAGACTTTTGTTTTGTTTGCTGTTTGTTTATTTTGCTTGTTTTGGTTTCGGTGTGCACTGAAATAAAATGCACCATTGTTTTGGAAAACCATTTAAAGTATTTTATTGTGAAAATCCTGCACAACATACAACATACAACATTGTCACAAGTGGTGTCAACAGGGGAATTAGAGCACCCCCTATTGACTTGCAGCAGGAAAATAACCGAGTGCAGCAAGCGCAATTAGCTGAACAATGGCATGTGCAGCAACAGCAGGTGGCTGGACAGGGGACCACCAACCTTGTCTTGCTGGACCAATTGATCCTAGCATGACAGGAGCAACAGGATCTGGTTACCGGACTCGACTCGGGTGAGGGTACCAAATCGGTGGAGAGTAACCTGAGACCCAGTCCCCTACTATAGAAAATGACCAGGGATGATAATGTGGAAGCGTACCTGCTGTCATTTCGATGCTCAAAGCCTATTATGACTTGTACAATCGGCAGCTCAAGGACGAAATTTTGAGATGCGCAGGCATGACGACTGCAATGAGGGCTCAATAATTTCATGCCTGGAGCATTAAACCTGAGCAAGCTCCTAGGGCGCATGTTTGACCTTATCCACTTGGCCCAATGGTGATTGCAGTCGGATATAAAGACTGCTGCCAGAGTTACTGAAATATATGTCATGAAGTGGGTTGGACAAAGTGATCCCACTACCCTGGAGGACTGTGTTGCTATGGTTGAACGGCATTTGGCCATTAGGCTGCCGAGGACTTGGCAACGGAACCAATGGTCACTTCACCCAAGAGCAGCTGGCGATCCCCCTGACAAAGGCAGTATTTCGACAGGATTTCGGGTAAGCAGGAAGTGAGGGTAGGGGTCGTTAACGGTGTAAGTATTATAAATGTCATAAATGCAATGAGTATGGCCATACTGCGGTTTAGTGCCCCAACGAAACAAAGCCAATGCAATGTAACATGGGTGATCCAGAGTATTGTGCATTGGTAAATGTGGTTAATGTAGCGCTGGCTGCACATCAGTTTACGATTGAAATCAGGGTAAACGGGAAACCTGCATGAGCCCTCGTAGATTCAGGAAGTGCAATAACAATAGTTTCACCAAATTTTGTGAAATCAGACCAGTTAGACCATAGTCTTAAGACCAGTATGTATACATTACAGTGTTACAATTGAGTTTAATGGCTCCTAGAGTGGTATGAGAGGGTAATAGGTGCAATAACAAAATTCCCCATAAGGTGTTACTCGGTTTGAAGACCTGGTCAAATTAGGGCTTGGGGCAAGTATTTCCATTCACAGAGCCAGAGTTGGTACAATAGGGGATTAAGAAGGGTAAAACAAGTAAAGAAAAACGTAATGAAAAATATAATTGCAACAACCGTTCTTTTGAAAAGGCTTTGCTGTTGCTGGGAAAAGGGGCGAAACAAACTAAGAATGATGTCAGTAAACAGTGTGGGGCTGTGGCAGAGTGCACTGCCCCTTTATGTTTATTAGTGTTTTATGTTGTATGTAGTGTGTTAATGTTGGTGTTCATGTATAAAATACATGGAATATAAATATGGGTTACGAGCACGAATGTTTAAAATGTATATTTGTATTTAGGCACAAGGATTGCACAGCACTTCACGTGCAGGTAAAATAATATGTGAGCACGGGGAATTGCACTTTTATTAATTCACGTGCAGTTGTACCGTGACTCCAATTGAATAATTGATTAGCAATCGAGTCTCAGTACAACTGCATAAAAGCTGCATGTTTTCACACACTCAGGGTTGTGTGTTTGTGAGTGGAGAATGGATGACAGAGAGAAGAGTTAGTTTAAAATATAAGCAACTGCTACAGCGTGCTGGCTAAAAACCAGCACGGTACTTGTTTGTCTGTTCGTCCACTGTCTTTACTGTTGTCCTTTCTGTTTACCTTTCTATTTTGGCCGCAAGTGCCGTGTCCTTTTATGCTGTGCTGTTTATGTTTAAATTTTTTGTTTATTATTATTATTTAATAAAACACTGAGCACAGTCATTGCGTCTCAGTTTTCATCCGCCAGTCCTTGTTGTGGAGTGTGTTTCTGGTCTGACGTCACCCCTGCAAAGCCATCCTTTCACAGGGGCCCAAGAGACAATTAATAACACCCCTGTTAGTAGACAGGGAGAGTTCTGAAACTTTGGAACAGTGAGCGGCACCTAGTTTACAGTTTAGGAGAGACCAAGCTAATGATCCTACCCTAGTCAATATAGAAGTTAGGTTACAGAAGTCAATGGTGTAGTGGATGAAGGGGGTTGTTAAAGGTGCAGGGACGTATTGTATAGTAAAAAACAATCTACTGTACAGTCACCCACGTAGGGGAGGATCAAATCGAACAATTGTTAGAGCCACCTCAACATCGTAATGCATCTTGCACATAGCCATTTGTTTTGGGCTCACTTGGGTATTGAAAAAACAACACAGCTCATACTAAACAGGTTTCATTAGTTAGGATTACACAAAGAGGTAGAAAGATTATGTAAATCCTGCCCAGAGTGTCAAATAATCAGTCTTGTGTTAAATTTAGAGCTCCCCTAGTACCTCTCCCAATTGCCATTGACCTGGTCAGCCCGTTTACACAGTCAGCCCAGGGACATGATTTTAGTGGTACTTTATTATACCACAAGGTATCTGGAGGCAATACCTCTGAGAAACACAGCATCCAAAACTATTGCTAAAGGGCCTCATTTACGAAAGGGCACTAAATTTGGAGTTAGCATGCACGTAAAGTAGTGCACCTAACGTGTGCTAAATCTGAATTTACAGCATCATTCATTAACAGAGAATGCATTAATTTACATGCACAGTAATGTACAGACCATACCGTGCACACTACATTTTTCCTTTCTTCTTTAATGCATATGCAATAAAAGTAATTCTGTGCAATGGCATATTTTTGTTTTTGTTCTGCTTACTCGGGAAATATTGATTGATGAGCCTCAAGTCTCTTCCATGTCAGCATTGCCACCCTCCAGAGCAAGCTGCATGGATTGGGGTGACAGTGCTATGTGAGTACAATCAATAGCATCCATCACATTGGGCAAGCCAGTAAGCTGGTAGAAGCCCACTTTCACATCCTGTAAACCTGTCTTCTGTGTGGGAAATGTAATATAATTCCCTGTGAGCTTTAACAGGGCATGTTGTGTTATACATATGAGTAGTTATATCTTTTAATGGCAGGGAGTGTGTGAGTCCAATTAAACACAGGTATGCAGTTAAACAATGAAAACTGCTATTTTAATTTAACTCCTTTTTGTCTCAATGGATCTTTTCACGCTCTTTTCTTATCTCTTTTTCTCTCACTGTCTCTCATACTATACTCTCAACTCAACTTTGCTCAGTTGGTGCCAAGCACTCCTTTTGATGGATGCTGACTCCACCCACTCTTCACTTATTGGTCCACCGGTATCCCCTCACATTCACACACAGACACACACATAAACTGACAGGCAGGCAGGCTGCTCAAGGAAAAGGGGGGAGCGACACAACAGCACACAAACATCACACCAACACAGTAAATTTCCAATCACGTCCTCAGTCCATTATTAAGTCCATATTTTCTCCAGTCGCTTGTGTTGTGGCTGCCCCGCCATTACAATATGAATACAAGGTAGTTAGAAGTCTTGTTTGCTCTCGCGACAGACACTTACAAAAAGATCTTTACATACTTAATTGCAACTGGCAGAATAAACAATTTATTTAAAACATTTTTAATTTATTTAATAAATAATTTATTTAAAACAATTTATTTAAACATATTATTGCTACACGTGTGACCCTCTCTGTGTAATGCTAAAAAGTAAGACATCGACTATTACTTCTTAATTTCATACACTATAGCTGTTACTTGTCTTTTTTTTTTTGTAAATTGCAGGTTATTAAATAGGTTGCAGTTAAAGCTGAAACATACTGGTAGTTTACTACTCTAAAGATACTGTAAAGTTTTCTCCTTAAGGATTTTTATGAAAATGTAGTATTTTTTTTAATTTTATTTTAACTGTATACCATTTCATGTTTAAGCACAACCACAATCAATTATCTATCATTTTTGGACTTTATCCATTCAAACACATTTTCATAACAAATCAATTCAGCAAGATGAATCAGTGAATCAAACGAACAAATCTATTGAATTGATTCACTAAACTGAATGAATCAAACGAATCAAGTCAGTAAAATGAATCAAACTGCACATCACTGGTTTTCAGGCCAGAAGAAAGAGGTTTAACCAGCACGCCTATCAGTGGTTAAAGCCTGGTCTCCATACGCACTAATAAATGATCACTAATGCACACATTAAAATGAACAGCCTTTAGTAAATACGGTGTGAATGAAGCTCATCTCTTTACTCAGAGTGGGGTGCCTCATTTAAATACATTATCATGCATTACCATACAAATCACATAGTCATTCTGATTACCATAATATGGCACAATAAAATTAATGTGCACCATAATATGTCCACTATTTGGCGTGATAATGAATACAATTGCAATATTAAATAAGGAAATCATTAACATGACCAGTAATTGCAATTATATTCAAACACATTTTCATAACAAATCAATTCAGCAAGATGAATCAGTGAATCAAACGAACAAATCTATTGAATTGATTCACTAAACTGAATGAATCAAACGAATCAAGTCAGTAAAATGAATCAAACTGCACATCACTGGTTTTCAGGCCAGAAGAAAGAGGTTTAACCAGCACGCCTATCAGTGGTTAAAGCCTGGTCTCCATACGCACTAATAAATGATCACTAATGCACACATTAAAATGAACAGCCTTTAGTAAATACGGTGTGAATGAAGCTCATCTCTTTACTCAGAGTGGGGTGCCTCATTTAAATACATTATCATGCATTACCATACAAATCACATAGTCATTCTGATTACCATAATATGGCACAATAAAATTAATGTGCACCATAATATGTCCACTATTTGGCGTGATAATGAATACAATTGCAATATTAAATAAGGAAATCATTAACATGACCAGTAATTGCAATTATCGTGCACCATAAAGTTTAGCTCCCTTTTGTAAATGAGGCCCAAAGAGCTAGTTTACATGTCTACTCGAGTAGGAATACCCAAAGAGATATTGACTGATCAGGGGACACCGTTTGTGTCTAACCTGATGAAGGATCTGTGTAATCTCGTAAAAATGAAACCAATACATACATCAATTTATCATCCACAGACGGATGGGTTAGTTGAGAGGTTTAATAAAACTTTGAAAAATATGTTGAGAAAGGTTATTGATAGAGATGAAAAGACTGGGATCTGCTGCTTCCATATCTCATGTTCGCTGTTAGTGAAGTACCACATACATGAACAGGGTTTTCACTATTTGAGTTGTTTTAGGGTTGCCAACCCAGAGAGATCTTAGATGTTGCAAAGGAGTTCTGGGAAAACCAAGATTGCACTGATAACAATATTGTGGAGCACGTAATAAAAATGAGAGAAAGAATAAAAAACGGACTCCTATAGTTAGAATGCATCTTGAGAAAATGCATTCAGCACAATCCCAACAGTATAATAAACAAAATCAGGTTCAGTCATTTCAACCTGGGGATAGAGTTTTAGTTATTCTACCGACCCTTCAAAGTAAATTATTTGCAAAATGTCAGGGTCCATGCGAGATCATTGAAGCTGTAGGACCCATGAATTATAAAGTGAGACAACCAGAACTAAGGAAAAAAGAAGAGATACATCATGTCAACCTATTGAAACCATGGAAGGATAGGGACCCAGTACTGCTGAAAATGGAGCTTGGGACAATAGGTGATAAATCACCAGTTCCCGAGATAAACTTTGTCTCTAGTTTAAAAGAGAATCATTGTCAAGAGGTGTATGAAATATTAAAAAGAAATGCACATATATTTTCAGTTTTACCCAGAAGAACACACTTGTTAAGTTAAGGTATTGTAACAGAACCAGGCACAAGAGTAAAAATAAGACCATACAGAATTCCTGAATCAAAAAGAGCAGAGGTTAGTAATGAAGTAAAGAAAATGCTTCATTTAGGAGTTATTGAAGAGTCATCAAGTGAGTGGACAAGTCCTGTAGTTTCAGTGCCTAAAGGAGGTTTTGTAATGATTTCACAAAACTGAAGTATCAAAATGTGATGCTTACCCGATTCCACAAGTTGATGAGCTCATTGAAAGATGAGCAAAAGCTTAGTACTTGTCCACTCTTCACTTGACAAAGGGTTATTGGCAGATATCGCTCACTGACAATGCCAAGGAGAAGACAGCATTTGTGACCCCAGATGGACTGTATCAGTATATGGTAATGTCATTCCGACTACATGGTGCCCTAGCTACTTTCCAAAGATTAATGGATAGGATCTTGAGACCCCATGTAAAGTTTGTGTTAGCATACTTAGAGGACTGGGAAACACATTTGAAGAAGGTAAAACTGTGCTTAATAGTCTTAGGGAAGCAGCCTGGAGCAAACCTGGAGAAATGCTATATTGGATTGACAGAAGCCAAGTATTTAGGATGTGTGGTTGGGAATGGTGTGGTTAAACCACAAATGAACAAAGTCGAGGCCTTTGAGAACTGGCCTTGGCCCATTAATAATAAACAAAAGGGTCTGTGCCTTCTTATGTATAGTGGGTTAGTACAGAAGGTTTATCCCTAATTTTCTAACAATTTCGGGACCTCTTACAGTTAACCAGGGCTAAGGGACCAAACATGGTTGATGAGGTGGAGAAGACATTCCGTTCACTAGAGAACATTTTGTGTAGCAAAACAGTGTTAATGGTGCCAGACTTTAAAAATCGCTTTATATTACAGGTGGATACTTCAGGGGTAGGTGTCAGGCAGTGTTATCTCAGGTGTTCGAGGGTGAAGAACATCCAAAATGCTTCCCAGGGAACAAAAATATGCCATTGTCGAAAAAGAATATTTAGCGGTCAAGTTAGCAGTTAGTAACCTTGCAATATTATTTACTGATTACTGATCACGTTCCCCTCAAATAGAAGAGGCTTAACAAAGAAAAATTCCAGAGTGACCCAATGTTTCCTTTCCTTACAGCCACATACATTTAAAATCTTACATCATAGTGGCAGTAAAAACGGTAATGCAGACTCTCTCTAGGGTGCACTGATCTTTCAGAGTCTGATACGCCAACCCAGGGGTTTGAGCTAAGGGGAGTGGTGTGCGATAGAATAAAGGGAAAGTAATAAAAAAAAATGTATGTGAGCCTGAGAATGAGTAAAGCGCTGTGTCCAGACTTTCTCTAAAGAAATGTTAGTCAGGATTTAACTTTACTTCTATGAGTGTCCAATAGAGGTCTTGGGAAAACTTTAAATGTCTGCACGTACAACTCAGGTGTAAACAATTTGATATAAATGGTCATTAATTATCTAAGTAAGAGCCCTAAAAATGAAGATCTTTTGTCTGGGTTTAGTTGCAAGAGAGTAGGGGAGTAGGGGAAGCATGTGTGAACAGTGGAAGCCAATCTTTTGAATGTTTATATCTGGAAAGTTGTACCATCTACCTGTTTAAAACCACTAGAGTGAGAAACCACATCAATAGCCCATTATATTCTTACTCTAAGTAACCATTGTCATGTTCTTTTGTTGCAGAAATGGGCTAACCATTCCAACCTCAGTATTTAGTTAGCATTCCTTGACAGAGTTAGGCTTTTGTTTTGTTTGCTGTTTATTTATTTTGATTGTTTTGGTTTCTCCGTGCACTGTAAATAAAAGGCACAGTTGTATTGGAAAACAACCTGAAGCCTCCAAGTATTTTATTGTGCAAATCCTGCCCAATATATGGCCACTTTGTCATACTGTCATGTCAAATTATCCATTCTGTTAGATCATTTTAATCACAAAATATGTACCAAAATTAATTATCATACCAAGGGAATGTGTTACACTGCATATGACTGCTGGGATATCAGTCCCTGGCAGCTGGTCTCAAGGCACCAATGCTCAATCTTCTGATGCGTGATCCTCTGGTGCATGAAATACTTTAATGCAAGACCCTCATTGTGGAGTTACAATTGTTCAACTGTGAATAATAATTTGTATCCTTCAAATTACAGAAAAAACAACGATTACAAATTACTTCTGTCACCAAAGGTATGTGGGGTGACTTTGATCTACCAACATTTATTCAGTTTGTGTGCACTGTGTTGTAAAATATAAGGAAGAAATATTCATACACAGGTATTGAACTTTGTAAGAACAATTGAGTAGTTTTCAATCTGAAATACTAATTAAGTTCAGAAATTTCAAAAGTCATAAATAATTCTTAAGCATGTACTATGCACAGAAGAATCAATAGCATCAAACTCGCAACACAACTTATCTAAATATACTTGTCTACAGATAGCAAGTTAAAGCTCTTCATGTGAATATAGGATGTAATCTAAATTACAATTAGTACTTATCGAGGTTCACTGAAAGTTACTTATCACAAACTATGTAACTCTAACTAATTATTCAATAAGCTTTCAATGTAACTATATGTGAAGTAATTAGGTTTCCCGTGGAGAATATAACATAAGTTATACAGTCCCGGGCAACACTGACTCATTCGCTGTTTGCTTGTTGAACTTGATCTATTGAATTGTCCTGTGAAATCCTTCTCTGTGATGATTCTTCAGTCCCCTATGGGATCAACATAGTCTTTATGCGTTATCCTCTTCTTTCATTTTTCATCCTTTGTACTCCAATAGACTTAGACGTGTTCATCCGGAGTCCTTTTTGATACACGCAGGGATATGTCTCACCCTGGCACAGTTTCTCTACTCCTTTCACCACGGACCCAGCTTTATATATTTATCATTGGTGGGTGAAAGAATGCCTTGATGTGTTCGTACTCACAAAGTTTAGAATTGTTGCACACATAATTAAATCCTGATTTATCAATCCTGCGAAAGTCACTCATGTACGTTTCTAAGTAATACTGTAGGTGTTAATAAATCTCAATGCCACTAAAGTTGTTTGCGCATGGGAATTTGCATTTTAAAACGCCACTATATAGCCAGATATGGTAAATGTAGCCATCTGCCACTGCTCCATTTTCTAGGCGATTACCCACACTGCTGTTTTGAGGAATAAATTAATCGTGGGTTCAGCTTGGCCATTTAGCCTCAACATTTAGCAGACGGAGACGAGTCTCAGATATAACCTGCACATTAATTGAATGGTCCTGTTCTTCTATTCACAAAATTGAATTAACTCTTGGTGCTTTAATTGCTACATGAATACAGTCTATAGCACAGACTGTATTGTGGAACCTATTAATTGAATGACAATCCCTTTTCACTCCAATCTACTTTTCTTCGCTGTAGGGAAATGTTATGTACTGAGGACATAGTGAAATGATTGAGTCCAAAACCCCAGGTATCAATGCACTAAAGCTGAGGCTCAATGAATGCCAGTTATGTCTCTGATCTGCCTTAGAAAGCTACCAGTGGCCAAAAAACCAATAGTAGACAGAACTTGAATATGTCCAGGAATAGGATGTGTGCACTTGTGAGGTCTGTGCAACCTAGGACCCAACATCTCGTACAATTCCATTAGGACTGCCTTTGGAAAGCAATGTACTTGCTGAGAATAACTCATATCGATCCTGAAACACTCTCTCTCGCTGAAAAGCAGCATTAGCAAGGCCTTCCAAAAGTGTGAGATCAGACATTTTCAAGTAATGTTTTGGCATATTACCATATGTGAATTTATGTCTTAGTAAGGTACACACCGGCTACAACTTATCATATTAATGTCTTCTAGCATTACCAGTGCACAATTGAAACAATTGTAGCAGGTGCTACATGTTAAATCATTAACAGGTATGACACTTTGATCATGAATCACACAGTAAAAGCAATGTAGTTCCCTTCCCCCTAGAACAGCTATATTGATTTGATTGCTCCCGGGTGTGTCTGGAGTCTGCTTGTGTAAATTAATATATTGTGACTCATCCAAGGTATTGTGATCCATAATATGTGTTTGAATATGTATTTGTGGTGGAGACATTCTAATGTTGTTTTATTTTGTTTTATTAGGACCAGAGTCTTCCACTGTTTTTCTTTTACTGTGTTTTCTTAGTTGCATTTTAGCCACTTTTATCTGTTTTAATATTTAGCGTATTTTAGCCTTTTACTAAAGAAATACATTACATTTATAAACAACAATATATCTTGTGTTTTGTAGTGATTCCTGTGGCAGTCTGTCTCGACTGCTGGAACAGTGAGGAAGTCACAGTGTGTTTTCTTTTATGTATATTGATTTGCGCACCGTGTGTTATTTTGTTCACTTATTTGATTGATTGATTTTGTTCACTTTGCATATTAATTATAGATTGTTTGGTTTATTTTTGAAATTTTTCATGCACTTTTAATATTTAATTTGCATATGGTAATGTCTGGTATTCTTCCAGCTATTGATGACTGGCATTGAACAATGTCCTCGCTATTACCATTCAGCTGTCTTATGATACATTGTTATAACTGCTTTTGTTTTATTCTATTTGTGTGGCGATTTATATGAATCTAACTTTGGGCTGTGTGTCAATCAAGACTGGGGATTCAAAAAAACATTACCTTCTGCAAGCAGTAATCATGGTGGTGGTAAAAAACAGTTATATCTTACTACTGCCTAAATATTAATAAAACTATTAATAATAGCATATTTGGTATAGAACTGCAATCATTTATGAAATAATTATATGTGACAATACTTCAATAACATAAACCTAATGAGAATGTTATTATTTTATATATTGCACTGGCTGTGTATCTTTAGCTGATTTAACAGAGATTTGATTTTATCTTGCAGTACCATCATTCTAACACAAGGAAATGAGTGTACGCATTGGTCCAGAGTGTGTGTAACTCTACAAACATTCTCATGCAAACTTCTGTGTTGATAAATCACATATTTTCTGCTCGGTTTAGAAGGCAATACCAGTACTTGCACGAATGATAAATGTAGGCCCTGGTCTCTGGCTATCACTACGTCTTCCCTGTATAGCATCTGCAGCTGAGGTTTATTTGTGGCTTCCTTTAGTCAAGGAGTGGTACCCTTGGGCTTACAGAGTTTGAGAGCATTGTGCTCCCTTTTGACTGGGTGTATGTAGACTTTTATGAATAGGGGTCTTAAATAGGTATTGCCATAAAAGGCAATAATTCCAGTTTTAAGAGTCTTAGCTTGTGTAGTTATAATGGCATTTTCTAAATATAGTTGTTTATGTTGAAGTCCTTAACTGATTTTCAGAATGAAGAAGTCCTGTTTCATCATAACCTGTGTGGTTAGCAACTTCTTTCTAGAAGTTTCCTGACCATTGCTCTCTTCCCTGTGGGATCTTGTACTTTTGAATGGTGTAATCAACTGCACAATATTTTCATTGTAGAACCATACTTATTTCTTACTTAATTAATTAGTCAGGTTGCCAATAATTAATCAGTTTACTGGGAATACCTCCTAAAACTTCTAGACCAAAACAGTTTGAAAAAACAATAAGGGGAAATAGTGGATCATTATCACAAGCAGCCAACAGTGTAATTTGACTGCTGTTGATATAAATGTGTGTTGAAGAGACAACATTGGCTTGGTTTAATTGCAGTTGAAAAAGTTGATGCTACAGTGTATATAATATATATCTATATATATATATATATATATATATATATATATATATACACACACACACACACACACACACACACACACACACACACACAGTATATATATATATATATATATATATATATATATATATATATATATATATAATATATATATATATATATATATATATATATGCTGCACGAAAAAATTGGAACCAAACAACTGGAGTCAATCCCCCCGATAGTGCCAAGAAAGGATGCTTTGACTATGTCTGCCTGCAACAGGGGGATTCGTTACACATGTGGGTTGTCAGCGATTAATAATGAGGCAAACACAGAGCAGTGGGTGTTGATACGCCGCACAGGTGTGCAGATTTATTAACAACACAGGTCCTGATGCTAGGGTGCCAACAATAGTAATCCTAGCTCCAGATTTAATTTAAAAAAAAAAAAAGAAAACAACCTAAAACAAAGCTAAATATAATAGTTTGCCACACAAGATGAGCACTAGCCTCACTAAAAGAGATGTCCCACTCCAGGAACCTACTACACTATGCAAACCCTCTCTATACATTGTTTGGGATTAACCTCTCCTGCACTAACCTACTTCTGGGCTCCCGGAGTCCCGGCATCCTCCCGACAACTCCTGTCTCTTCTAACGGCCTCTGCTGGGCAATACCTTCATGAGCACTGTATTTCAGTTGAACGGTTCCGTAGTAGTTAATCCTGTGGAGTGGACGCTCTCCTTCTCTATGCAACAAGTGCAAGCTATTGCTCAGCGCCCGTCTGCATTGCAATGCCCATGCAGTAGCCTTGAGCTGTGGCGCAGACACTTTTTGAGCTCTGTGCAACCTCCCCAGCACCCGGACCTCCCAACCGGCTCGGTGCAGGGCGAGCTAACTGCTCAATTGGTTGCCCAGCAACAAGTTTCTTTTTCTGCATCCCAGTTGCACATATTGCGCAAGAACTAGCAAAAGATCTGTCCTTGTCACACTGCCCCATTGAGTCTGTGATGCAGAAAACTGCCATAAATGCCAGTGAAACAATATCATAGAGCAGTCAGGTGGTATGTACCTGAAAGTAAGTTAATGTCTACAACATTATGTTTTTATTATGCATCTAAATGTATCTGGTGAATTTGTTATTCATCATAAGTGTGTTACTGTTCTTTCATGTACTTCCAAACCAAAGACAGGATGAAAGGAAAAAGAAGCAGATGGCTTTCAGAAATGTAGTGGGGGGATTTGTTAAGTGAACTTAAGGGTGGCAGCCAACAGCCAGTAAAACATACCATTAAGCAAGGAATAAGTAGCATGAGAATATATAAAAAAATGCAGACACAAAATATACAATTCTCTAGATAAAGTGGAAGAATTGTGGATATTGTTTTGTTATAGTTATAGTTGAGATAATGCAGTCAAAAACTCCCTCTTAGGACCACATTTTATTAATGAAAGAAGAGCTTTCTGTCATCTCTAACAATAATTAATGTTTTCTGGATCATTTACAGCCTGATAGTCCATACCTAAAGGCACAGTAGTGATTAGGTCCATGTTAGAATACAATAAGAATTTTTAATTTAAAATATTTATCTTGTGTCTTATGAAATATAGTACTATTATTATAGTTTTTTTGTTTTTTTTTAATCAATTGTATGTCTGTTTTTCCAATTTGAAATGCTAAATATAATAATGTTGCCTCAACACTGCAACCTACGTAAGAAATAAGAACATAAGAACATAAGAAAGTTTACAAACGAGAGGAGGCCATTCGGCCCATCTTGCTAGTTTGGTTGTTAGTAGCTTATTGATCCCAAAATCTCATCAAGCAGCTTCTTGAAGGATCCCAGGGTGTCAGCTTCAACAACATTACTGAGGAGTTGATTCCAGACCCTCACAATTCTCTGTGTAAAAAAGTGTCTCCTATTTTCTGTTCTGAATGCCCCTTTTTCTAAACTCCATTTGTGACCCCTGGTCCTTGTTTCTTTTTTCAGGCTGAAAAAGTCCCTTGGGTCGACATTGTCAATACCTTTTAGAATTTTGAATGCTTGAATTAGGTCGCCACGTAGTCTTCTTTGTTCAAGACTGAACAGATTCAATTTTTTTAGCCTGTCTGCATATGACATGCCTTTTAAGCCCGGAATAATTCTGGTCGCTCTTCTTTGCACTCTTTCTAGAGCAGCAATATCTTTTTTATAGCGAGGTGACCAGAACTGCACACAATATTCAAGATGAGGTCTTACTAGTGCATTGTACAGTTTTAACATTACTTCCCTTGATTTAAATTCAACACTTTTCACAATGTATCCGAGTATCTTGTTAGCCTTTTTTATAGCTTCCCCACATTGCCTAGATGAAGACATTTCTGAGTCAACAAAAACTCCTAGGTCTTTTTCATAGATTCCTTCTCCAATTTCAATATCTCCCATATGATATTTATAATGTACATTTTTATTTCCTGCGTGCAGTACCTTACACTTTTCTCTATTAAATGTCATTTGCCATGTATCTGCCCAGTTCTGAATCTTGTCTAGATCATTTTGAATGACCTTTGCTGCTGCAACAGTGTTTGCCACTCCTCCTACTTTTGTGTCGTCTGCAAATTTAACAATTTTGCTTACTATACCAGAATCTAAATCATTAATGTAGATTAGGAATAGCAGAGGACCTAATACTGATCCCTGTGGTACACCGCTGGTTACCACACTCCATTCTGAGGTTTTTCCTCTAATCAGTACTTTCTGTTTTCTACATGTTAACCACTCCCTAATCCATGTACATGTGTTTCCTTGAATCCCAACTGCGTTCAGTTTGAGAATTAATCTTTTGTGCGGGACTTTGTCAAAAGCTTTCTGGAAATCTAAATAAACCATGTCATATGCTTTGCAATTATCCATTATCGATGTTGCATCCTCAAAAAAATCAAGCAAGTTAGTTAGGCACGATCTCCCTTTCCTAAAACCATGTTGACTGTCTCCCAGTACCCTGTTACCATATAGGTAATTTTCCATTTTGGCTCTTATTATAGTTTCCATAAGTTTGCATATAATAGAAGTCAGGCTTACTGGTCTGTAGTTACCTGGTTCAGTTTTGTTTCCCTTTTTGTGGATCGGTATTACGTTTGCAATTTTCCAGTCTGTCGGTACCACCCCTGTGTCAAGAGACTGCTGCATGATCTTGGTTAGCGGTTTGTAAATTACTTCTTTCATTTCTTTGAGTACTACTGGGAGGATCTCATCCGGCCCAGGGGATTTGTTTATTTTAAGAGCTCCTAGTCCCTTTAACACTTCTGCCTCAGTTATGCTAAAGTTATTTAAAACTGGATAGGAACTGGATGACATGTGGGGCATGTTGTCAGTATCTTCCTTTGTAAAAACTTGTGAAAAGTAATCATTTAACATATTTGCTATTTTTTTTCTTCCTCTACGATTTTGCCATTTGTATCTCTTAAACATTTAATCTCCTCTTTGAATGTTCTCTTGCTGTTGTAATATTGGAAAAACATTTTGGAATTGGTTTTAGCTCCCTTAGCAATGTTCATTTCTATTTCTCTCTTGGCCTTTCTAACTTCCTTTTTGACTTGCATTTGCAGTTCTGTGTACTCTTTCTGTGTACTTTCTTTTTGGTCCTTTTTTAATGCTCTGTAAAGTGCCTTTTTTCGCTGAATATTTTTTTTAATTGATCTATTAAACCATTTTGGCAATTTAGTTTTACATTTAGATTTGTCTACTTTAGGGATATAATTGTTTTGCGCCTCTAGTACTACGTTTTTGAAGAACAACCATCCTTCTTCTGTGGGTGTTTTCTCTATTTTACTCCAATCTACTTCTGTTAGTCTCTGTTTCATACCTTCATAGTTTGCTTTTCTAAAATTGTAAACCTTAGCTTTAGTCATTACTTTTGAGGATTTAAAAAACACTTCAAATGAGACCATGTTGTGGTCTGAGTTTGCCAGTGGTTCTCTGACCTCTGTTTTAGTTATTCTATCTTCGTTATTTGAAAAGACTAAATCAAGGCATGCCTCCCCTCTAGTGGGTGCCTTGACAAATTGTGTTAGGAAGCAGTCATTTGTCATTTCCACCATTTCTATTTCATCCTTCGCGCTACCCACCGGGTTTTCCCATTTTATTTGGGGGAAGTTGAAATCCCCCATTAGTATGACTTCTCCTTTGCTACACGCATTTCTAATGTCATTGTATAACAGATTATTGTGCTCACCGTCTGAATCTGGCGGTCTATAGCATGCTCCTATTATTATGCCTTTTGAATTTTTGTCTGTTATTCTGACCCATATTGATTCGGTTTTATTTTCTTTGTCCAGGTTTAACACCTGGGCTTCAAGACTGTTTCTTATGTATAGCGCTACCCCTCCTCCTCTTCTGTCCTGCCTGTCTTTCCTATACAGTGTATACCCACAAATATTATATTCGTCCCCATCACTCTCAGATAGGAGGACTAAAGATCAGTTAGCCTCCATCAACTCTGTTAAGCGCTTTGGGATTGGAAAGGTGCTTTATAAATAAAATGTATTATTATTATTATTATTATTATTATATTATTATTATTATTATTATTATTATTATTATTATCACTTTTAAACCAAAAAACTGTGCCTGACTAATTGGCAGAGATAAACAATACTGAGGTTTTCTGGAAATCATACATTACTACCCATATTATCAGCACAAAGTAGGGGGCATAATTCCCTACTTTAAAAGAAACTATTATTCTGTATTAGATTATGGCCATATCATGATCTATGGGTACATCACGTGGGAATTAAGGAGGGGTCATAACATATGAGTGACATCCAGCTTGCGTGCACTCAGCATTGCTGACCCCTCACCAGCCCACCTGTGCATGGAAGTGAAACCCAATTCAAAGCCATAAAAGTAGGCAAACCACTGGGATTATATTTTGACAGAAACTAGTCTACAAAGTTCACTGAAGTCAGAGGAATTAACTCAGCGACAGCGAGTGGAAGCGACAGCGAGTGGGAGAAGTACAGGCGTGGAAAAGTACAGAGCAGTTTCGAAGCAGAAAGGAGAAATTGCATCTTGAATTGCTTTAATCAGAAAACAGAGGACATTGGGGAAACACAGCCGCGTGTGTTTTTCTGATAACAAACAAGCTGAAACTCGGAGCAGCTGATTCAAATTCAGCGCCGTTTTGAGACACGGGCGAGGGGAGGAGCCGACAGCACAGCAGAACAACGCAGTTAAACGAGGCAGTCTTCCCAGCGACAGCGAGTGGAAGCGACAGCGAGTGGGAGAAGTACAGCGTGGAAAAGTACAGAGCAGTTTCGAAGCAGTTGGAAAGCAGGTTGACAGCTGCAGAAGAAACTAAACTTCAAAAAAAAAAAAAAAAAAAAAAAAAAACCCTCAACATGGTCTTCAAGCCAATAATCTGTGACACCTGCTTGATGTGGGAAATCCGAGAAAACCCAGCGGAGCTAAACCAAGTGTGCGTAAAGTGCCGCGCGATCCAGGATTTGCATAAACTAGTAAGCATGCTAGAAATGGAGCTGGAAGAAGTGAGACAGCAACAGGATCTTGAGGAACTGGCACACCCACAATTCATGGAAGTCTGCATCACCCCTAACAGACTGAAAGCCACCAGGGAGATAGAAGGTCAGAACAGCTGGGTTCAGGTAGGCAGAAGCAGGGAAAAAAAGAAACTTCGTCAAACACCACCAGAAATCAAAACAACCAACAGATTTGAGTCACTTCAGAATTTTGATGAGCAGAACCAACAACAAGAGAATGAAAGGAACAACATCCAGGACCCTATTGACAGTGGTGACAAGACAGTAAAAAGAAGGGAGGTCATGATTGTTGGGGACTCCATATTGAGAAACACAGCAAGTTCAGTTCGCAGTTTGGACCCCCTTACTACAACAGTGTGCTGCCTTCCGGGAGCCTCGGTCAAGCACATCACTGAGAACGTGGACAGGCTCCTAGAACGAACAGGAGACGACCCGGTAGTAGTCGTCCACATCGGTACAAACAACATTGGAAGAGACAGACCAAAATCCCTGCAAAACAAATTCAGAGAGCTAGGAAGGAAATTAAAAGAGAAAACCAAAACTGTGGTATTTTCTGGTATACTACCGGCACCTTGCAAAGGACCATATGGACAGCTGGAAATAATTAATCAAAACGAATGGTTGAAGACGTGGTGCACACGGGAAGGCTTCACCTATCTTGATCATTGGACCACATTCTACAACGAGGACTATCTGTATAGACGGGATGGACTGCATTTAAATAACAAGGGAACTAGTCTACTTGGAGAAAAGATCCTCGAGCAGGTTCGGAAGCATTTAAACTAGAAAGGAAGGGGGGAGAAATCAACAAAAAAACAGAAGGGAGACCGCATCAAAACAAGAACAACAACTCAGGTAAGACAACCATTAAATGTATTTATCTAAATGCTAGAAGTATCAGAAACAAATTCTAGAACTTGAAGCTACTGCACTAACAAGTAACTATGATGTGATAGGTGTTACAGAAACGTGGTTGTCTGAGAGTGATGGGGACGAATATAATATTTGTGGGTATACACTGTATAGGAAAGACAGGCAGGACAGAAGAGGAGGAGGGGTAGCGCTATACATAAGAAACAGTCTTGAAGCCCAGGTGTTAAACCTGGACAAAGAAAATAAAACCGAATCAATATGGGTCAGAATAACAGACAAAAATTCAAAAGGCATAATAATAGGAGCATGCTATAGACCGCCAGATTCAGACGGTGAGCACAATAATCTGTTATACAATGACATTAGAAATGTGTGTAGCAAAGGAGAAGCCATACTAATGGGGGATTTCAACTTCCCCCAAATAAAATGGGAAAACCCGGTGGGTAGCACGAAGGATGAAATAGAAATGGTGGAAATGACAAATGACTGCTTCCTAACACAATTTGTGAAGGCACCCACTAGAGGGGAGGCATGCCTTGATTTAGTCTTTTCAAATAACGAAGATAGAATAACTAAAACAGAGGTCAGAGAACCACTGGCAAACTCAGACCACAACATGGTCTCATTTGAAGTGTTTTTTAAAACCCCAAAAGTAATGACTAAAGCTAAGGTTTACAATTTTAGAAAAGCAAACTATGAAGGTATGAAACAGAGACTAACAGAAGTAGATTGGAGTAAAATAGAGAAAACACCCACAGAAGAAGGATGGTTGTTCTTCAAAAACGTAGTACTAGAGGCGCAAAACAATTATATCCCTAAAGTAGACAAATCTAAATGTAAAACTAAATTGCCAAAATGGTTTAATAGATCAATTAAAAAAAATATTCAGCGAAAAAAGGCACTTTACAGAGCATTAAAAAAGGACCAAAAAGAAAGTACACAGAAAGAGTACACAGAACTGCAAATGCAAGTCAAAAAGGAAGTTAGAAAGGCCAAGAGAGAAATAGAAATTAACATTGCTAAGGGAGCTAAAACCAATTCCAAAATGTTTTTCCAATATTACAACAGCAAGAGAACATTCAAAGAGGAGATTAAATGTTTAAGAGATACAAATGGCAAAATCGTAGAGGAAGAAAAAAAATAGCAAATATGTTAAATGATTACTTTTCACAAGTTTTTACAAAGGAAGATACTGACAACATGCCCACATGTCATCCAGTTCCTATCCAGTTTTAAATAACTTTAGCATAACTGAGGCAGAAGTGTTAAAGGGACTAGGAGCTCTTAAAATAAACAAATCCCCTGGGCCGGATGAGATCCTCCCAGTAGCACTCAAAGAAATGAAAGAAGTAATTTACAAACCGCTAACCAAGATCATGCAGCAGTCTCTTGACACAGGGGTGGTACCGACAGACTGGAAAATTGCAAACGTAATACCGATCCACAAAAAGGGAAACAAAACTGAACCAGGTAACTACAGACCAATAAGCCTGACTTCTATTATATGCAAACTTATGGAAACTATAATAAGATCCAAAATGGAAAATTACCTATATGGTAACAGGGTCCTGGGAGACAGTCAACATGGTTTTAGGAAAGGGAGATCGTTTCTTGATTTTTTTGAGGATGCAACATCGATAATGGATAATTGCAAAGCATATGACATGGTTTATTTAGATTTCCAGAAAGCTTTTGACAAAGTCCCGCACAAAAGATTAATTCTCAAACTGAACGCAGTTGGGATTCAAGGAAACGCATGTACATGGATTAGGGAGTGGTTAACATGTAGAAAACAGAAAGTACTGATTAGAGGAAAAACCTCAGAATGGAGTGTGGTAACCAGCGGTGTACCACAGGGATCAGTATTAGGTCCTCTGCTATTCCTAATCTACATTAATGATTTAGATTCTGGTATAGTAAGCAAACTTGTTAAATTTGCAGACGACACAAAAGTAGGAGGAGTGGCAAACACTGTTGCAGCAGCAAAGGTCATTCAAAATGATCTAGACAAGATTCAGAACTGGGCAGACACATGGCAAATGACATTTAATAGAGAAAAGTGCAAGGTACTGCACGCAGGAAATAAAAATGTACATTATAAATATCATATGGGAGATATTGAAATTGGAGAAGGAATCTATGAAAAAGACCTAGGAGTTTTTGTTGACTCAGAAATGTCTTCATCTAGACAATGTGGGGAAGCTATAAAAAAGGCTAACAAGATGCTCGGATACATTGTGAAAAGTGTTGAATTTAAATCAAGGGAAGTAATGTTAAAACTGTACAATGCACTTGTAAGACCTCATCTTGAATATTGTGTGCAGTTCTGGTCACCTCGCTATAAAAAAGATATTGCTGCTCTAGAAAGAGTGCAAAGAAGAGCGACCAGAATTATTCCGGGCTTAAAAGGCATGTCATATGCAGACAGGCTAAAAGAATTGAATCTGTTCAGTCTTGAACAAAGAAGACTACGTGGCGACCTAATTCAAGCATTCAAAATTCTAAAAGGTATTGACAGTGTCGACGCAAGGGACTTTTTCAGCCTGAAAAAAGAAACAAGGACCAGGGGTCACAAATGGAGTTTAGAAAAAGGGGCATTCAGAACAGAAAATAGGAGACACTTTTTTACACAGAGAATTGTGAGGGTCTGGAATCAACTCCCCAGTAATGTTGTTGAAGCTGACACCCTGGGATCCTTCAAGAAGCTGCTTGATGAGATTTTGGGATCAATAAGCTACTAACAACCAAACGAGCAAGATGGGCCGAATGGCCTCCTCTCGTTTGTAAACTTTCTTATGTTCTTATGTTCTTATACATTGTTCTATGGGGGTAACATCCGCCAGGATCACTACACTGTGTACGTACGGTAAGTGTGTGCATGTGCATTCAGTTTGTAACATATACTGTATGTGAATGCCCTTTGGAATTCACAAACCAATTATGTGAAAATGTATAACCTTTTTAAACCAGCTCTAAACATATTCTATAACTACATTCCTTTGATTTTTCAACTTGTTTTTTTTTAACCTGCAATTAAATCCTAAGCATCCAGGTGTCCGTGTAGCCAGCTAAACTGCTGAAAAAAATAATTAAGTAATCTAATGTCTAATTAGAAAACACCTCTTAATTACAAGGGACAATTATTGCTATTCTTTTGCGTTTAAAGAAAAAGGCTGCCTCGAGACTTGCTGTTTTGGAACAAATAGATGCACCAACAAACTCAAAAAGCATTTCTTTGAGAGATTGCATGCAGTAATTTCCACCTGGTGTGCTGCACACTGATGGGCATAACTTATTTTGAAAGCCATATCTTACTTTTTACCTTTCTGTGTTTCAATAAAGCTGCAGAATCAATAAATACATACCGAGCACTGGCATAAGAGTTGCACAACACAGAGGGCAGAATAAACAAACAGTGTGTTGTTAAAACTATTTAATTTTTTTTTTTTTGAAAAACTGACAAGCTACTGAAATACTGATCAATGCAGAATAAATCCATGTTTTATTTAAGCAGTTCTTTCTTAAGGCAGTATAAATTTTAGACCCACACCAGGTTTGTAGTTTGGATAAAGAACCCCTCTCCTTAGATTGTATTCCAGGGTTTGATGCTTACTGTAAATCAGAAATGGAGGGAAATTAACTATATGCAAAAGTGGAGTTTTGGCTGACCAAAATTTGAAGAAATGTTTCCAATTTAGCAAGAAAGGCTAATATATACTTGTCATATTACTTTTTTGAATTTCAGTAAGGTCTTAATTTTAAAAATGTAATCTTGAAATCAAATTACAACCGAGATTTTTGAAAATTTTGAAATTGATGAACATAAATTGATGAATAATAAATGGACGGCACTGTAACACAAAGGTGACAGAAGTGCGGGGAACTAAGCCATTTTTTTTTTACATGTGTATAGCTGTTCTATGTAGCGAAACCGTTTACAGTTAGTGACAGACTCGTGGTTTTATGAATAAACGTCAGTTTATTCAGTAGGCAAACTGAATGACGACGGCTGCTTCGATGCCATTTCAGCTCATAGAGAAGAGAAACTTACGAGGTCTGAATTTGTATGGAAACTACGACGATGGAAACTGCAAAATTCGTATATATATATATATATATATATATATATATAGACAGACAGACAGACACACAAAGACAAAATCACAAAATTACATTATTCCCCTTACGTGGTCACCGGGAGTCAGTAAATTTTATACATTGAAGTATGCAATAACGTCCCCCACCCTCCCCCCCCATAATAATAATAATAATAATAATAATAATAATAATAATAATAATAATAAACAACTTTTACTTTATATGGCGCCTAAATGCGAAGCATCTCAAAGCTCTGTGCAGTTTCAAACACGGTAGCAAAAAACGTAGCAAAATGCAGGTGCACAGACATATTTTATTTTTGTCTCGACAAAAACAGTGATACATAATTCCAAAATTATAAAACCTAAGCGTGCCAATAAATCAAGATGCATTTTTGGTTATATGTTTTAAATAAATAAGAGAAAAATAATACACTTAGCCTAATATACAAACCAGGAAATTCCTAGTTTAAACGGGTCCCAGGCGGGAAATTGTTTCTGACCAGGAGATTGGTTTTGAAAACAGGTGGGTCCTGATCAAGACTTGACAGATATGTACATATAATACTATTTCTAGGCATTTGTGTTGCTGACACAATTTTGCTAAAGTAACTAATATATTACAGGAAATTTATTTGATGGCAGGAGGAAAGTTTGCTTCATGGGAGAGGCTGTAGCAGCATGAAGTCTGATGCGCTAAATTTAGTAATTTTGAATGCTGCTCTCTAGACTTGAGTATAATGGCTACATTATTTTGTATTTAATAGCTTTTAATGTATAAAAGTTTGTGCATTTTGAAGGATAAAAAAGGATATATGATAATAGAGGAAATAAAATAATCTTGAGAATGTTTATGAATGAGACCAATCTGCGTGCTGCCTGCTATCAAGACCCAGACCCAGACCCAACGTGCCAAGACCGAGACCCAGACCAAGACCAGACGTGTCAATACCGAAACCCAGACCAAGACCAGACGGCCTGAGACCGAAACCGAGACCAAGACCTTAAAATGTGGCCTCGAGACCGAGACCGGGTCTCAAGACTCCATCTCTGGCACACACACACACACACACACACACACACACACACACACACATTTTTGGTTTGATTTTATTTATTTTTCCTTCTCCAAAAAAATACAAAAAGGACAGCAAGTACAGTGTTGGAGCTAGTTCAAAATATGTAATTATTTATTAGAATTAATAAACAATAAATGCATTGTTTTTAAATGTGAAATTTAACGTTAATGAGAAACACTTTCAATAAAATCGCATACAGATTGAACACAATTTAACATCCCTGCAAGTCACGTACATCAGCAAAAATCATGGATAATAATGGATGAATGGATATTTAACTGACTTGTATTAGTAAGATTGGGATAAGGAAAATCTTATGCTACAGAGGAGAACAACAGGGTGGAAAGAACATTCCCAGAAAAGACTATTCTTTTATATAGGGGAAGTGGAGGAGGTATCGTGGTATTTCATGAAAGTCTATCGTGAAGCATTTTACACGATTGTCGAGTTGTTGTTATGGGACTAATTAGGCCAATTAGCGCGCTCTTTACTGTGCTTTACCAAAGTGTAATAACACTTAAGTCACACACTTTTTTGCCGTGCACTTTTGGAATGAGCACAATCATGCGTCATTGTTGCGTGATACGTCATGAATGCACTATAGTAGCGCCATTAAAACTTGCATGTAAGCCCCACCACTGGCTTACACTTCAGAGACCCCTCCCCCTGTCTTCTTTGAGTTCCCTTACATTTTTCTGCCGGACACTCTCATAGAATTAAACAGGTCAGCTTGCAATGGGAACATTTCGGCAATTGTTTTATCACATTTTTTAAGTCCCCTGGTCGAAACTGAGACTATTCCCTGACCTAAAAGTTACTTCAACCTATGCTGTATATTCACCAACTGTGCGACAAATTTTTATGATAGGATAGACCTGGATTTCTTTTGGATACAGGAGATATCCACTTTGCCTTATGGTTCTCAGGACACCCCCTTCCAAAAAAGCTAATCAAATTAAAGTTTGCACACACCTTGTCCACAAATGCGTGGGTACCAACTTTCCCAACCTGTACTCTTAGGTGATAGGGACCCTCCCGACTTTCCCCGTTTGTCCTACCTGTGACTTGTGACTCCTTGACACAAGTGTAATCCAGTGTATCGTCTGCAGGCACAGCCCGATAGGCGACCTAGGCATCCTCCTTCAAGCATGGTGCCAACTTAGTGGCCTAATATTCTCTGGGCCACCGCACTGCTTCCACAATCCCTCGAAAGTGACCAAAAACACCTTGGGATAGTCATCCGGAGTCATCTTCTACAACTTCGGTTGCAAAGCGCCTCCCTATCCTCGCGATGTTCCTCTATGCCAAGTCCGGCACCTGTAGACAGTGGAATACCAATTCCTTTATGAGAGGTGTTGAGTTCTGAAACACCAATGAAAGTCATTCTACACATCATATATTCTTATTATTATTTATTTTCTTAGCAGTCAGAAAATATACACATTGAATCACAATATAGTGTGATATAGCTATGCTACTTTTTTCTCGTCTGCCTGTCCTCCGAATAGAGTTACCACCAACAGCACTCCACTACACTCCACTACACTCCTCAGGCAGAATGACTGTGCCACCCCGACTGTGTACAGGTGTAAATAAAAAAAAAAAAAAAATTTATTATATTCTAAAAAATATTCTATCTCTCTGTACAAATCAGTAACCATTCGGGACTGATGCTAAACAGTGTGGATATACTGCATCAAATGGCACGGTTGTACTCTGTCAAAGGTGGTACTCGCTAGTGGCCTCTGGCTGTTTTTTTTTTTTGTTTTGGACCTGGCAGCCAACAACGCTTTGATTTTGTTCAAGGAGTGATTTTGTTCACTCGGAGGAACTTCATTTTGCAGCTAGCCCTGGAGCTACGGCAGAAACATTTCGACATGAAAGCCGGCTGGCAAATGCCCCTCAACCTTCAGCCAGTGCCGTTCCCACTGGCACATGGAATAAAAGACAATGCCAGGTTGGTGAGTCAGTAAAATTCCCTTTAAGTGCCAGGGCACTCAGCAATGTTAAATTGAGAATAAGCAGCGCTAGCTCAATGTTATCTGAATCCAAGAAGGAAGAGACACCATCGCAACATAAAGTGAAATTTAGCAGCACACAAGCAACTAGAAAACACCTTAAGGAACGCTTCAAGCCAGAAGACTAGATAATTTTGCATGAGGTTGAAGCAAGGAGTGCAACATTATATGGCACAAAACATCGAGCACCCAGGGTAAATAATGTGAAGAGGTATAGGAACAGATAACAGCATCTACGAATGTTTCTTCATCCGAAGAACTGCAGAAGAGTGATCAAACGATGTCCGATGAAGAAGCAAACACAAATTATCATCTGCTCACTGGGCTGCAGGATCTATAGATGGGGGTCACACCACAAGCCAGCCACTGACATCCAGGGAGGAGATCACCTCATCCACCATTCAATGGGAGTATAAAGGGTTGTGGAGGACAAGAAGTGGGTCTTCCATCTGCAAATAGTTAGTTTCCCCTCATTTATTATATATAATTAATGTTATTTAAAATGTGTCGGTTTTTCCAACCACTGATTTTTTTTTTTTTTTTAATTGTTAGGTTATTTAAAACTTGTGCACAGTATGCACAGTAAAAGCATGTGTGATGGGTAAGGTACAATTTTGTCACAGAGGTCATGGTGGTCATGGAAATCATGAATGTGAATATGTTAGTGAAATCTAGAAAACTGGTCTAAAAACACATTTAATTAGGCGTTTCCTTTATTTCTATCAAAAACGCAGTATGCATTGAACATACAAACCTGCGAGTATGTGTAAATTGGTTGTGTATGCACACAGCATGTATGTGTAATTATGTAGGTCAGCGAATGAGATTTGTAGCTGAGCGAGCAAGCATGTAAATTAGTGGAGTGAAAGTTTATGGGGTGTAAATATGGAGATAGAAGTGCGAGCAAAGTGACAAATTTCACTGCTAATGAATTTTATCTGAAGGGGACATTTTGTGAAAGTGGTGGCATGATGTTTTGTACATCACGTAACGTTTCTGTGGATTAGAAATGAAAAGAAAGATCAATTAATCATTTTTTTTCTTTTAATTTAGTTGTCTCCAATTTTTTACACTGGTTTTCTCCCCAATTTAGTGTGCCCAATAATTATCTGTATCCTTGGCTCACCGCTCGCAAACTCCCCTACCCCCCCGCCGACTCGGGGAACGGAGGCTGGAGCACACGTCCTCCGAAACGTTCTCCTGTCAATCCGTCATTTTTCGCACTGCAGATCCACAGCAAGGCCACCAGACCTATAGTGACAGAGGACAACACAGATCTGAAGGCTCCACAGCAGAAACACAGGCGCCATATCGGCCACAGGGGTCGCTGATGCACGGTGAGCTTTGGATTCCCCTGCTGACCTAAGCCCTCCCTACCCAGGCAACGCTCAACCGATTGTGAGGCCACCCCCTAGGAACTCCCGGTCACGGTCGGCTGTGACATAGCCTGGACTTGAACCTGCAATCCCCAGGTTATAGGGCAAATCCAAGTGGAGCACCTTTGCTGGATGTGCCACTTGGGAGCACCAATCAATTTTATTTTTATATCACGTCTTTTCCTGTAGAACATCTCAAAGTGCTCAAAGCGCTTTACGTAAACAGAAGCTCATACAAGCTGTTGAATCTGCAGTAGGAAACACAGCTATACTAAAAAACGGAGAGCTCTAAAGTAACATTTAAACTTATCATTAGTATATGTTGACGTAGCTATAACTATATTATTTGATGATCGTTCCATGAATTCTTGTTTTTTGTGAAATGTATTAAAAATGACCATGCCAAAACCGTAGCCTTAGCAATGAGGCTATCGCAAAACCACAAAAACAATGACAATTAGTAATGAATAGAGCCCATTGTACATGTTTTATTGATGCTGCAATTAAGTTATATAGTAAACAAACAGAATCTAAAAAATTGCCGTTTCATCTGTAGGTCTCATTCAGTAGAGAGGGAGGAGGAAAACCAACACATCTGTCACACTGACAGCCCTAGAAGAGCAGAACAAAAAGAGAATGAGGCAACAGGTAGACAACAGGTGAATGATGTCAGGCCAGCACATAGTTCTCCAGTTCATCAGTGCTGTCAAACAGTACAAAGAGTTGGGAACAACGATGCATCATTGATGAGAATATATACATATGTATATGTGTGTGTGTGTGTGTGTGTGTGTGTGTGTGTGTAATTTGCTAATCAATCATACAATTGGAGTCTCGGTACAACTGCACATGAATTAATAAGTGCAGTTTCCCGTGCTCACATATTATTACATTTTACCTGCATGTGAAGTGCTGTGCAATCCTCATGCCTAAATACAAATATACATTTTACTCGTAACCCATATTACATCCTATGTACCAATGACTATACACCAACATTAACACACTACATACATCATACAACACAGAAATACCCCCAGGGATGTGGCAACATTGCCATGTACGCACAAAAAGCTAATTTCTCTCAAAATTTGTGCACAAATTTGTTTACATCCCTGTTATTGAGCATTGCTCCTTTGCCAAGATAATCCATCCACCTGACAGGTGTGGCATATCAAGAAGCTGATTAAACAGCATGATCATTACACAGGTGCACCTTGTGCTGGGGACAATAAAAGGCCACTCTAAAATGTGCAGTTTTATCACACAACACAATGCCGCTGATGGCTCAAGTTTGAGGGAGCGTGCAATTGGCATGCTGACAGCAGGAATGTCGACTAGAGCTGTTGCCAGAGAATTTAATGTTCATTTCTCTACCATAAGCCTCCTCCAACATTGTTTTAGAGAATTTGGCAGTACGTCCAACCGGCCTCACAACCACAGACCACGTGTAACCACGCCAGCCAAGGACCTCCACATCCGGCTTCTTCACCTGCGGGATCGTCTGAGATCAGCCACCCAGACAGCTGATGAAACTGTGGGTTTGCACAACCGAATAATTTCTGCACAAACTGTCAGAAACCGTCTCAGGGAAGCTCATCTGCATGCTTGTCGTCCTCATCAGGGTCTTGATCCAACTGCAGTTCGGTGTGCAAATGCTCACCTTTGATGGCCACTGGCATGCTGGAGAAGTGTGCGCTTCATGGATGAATCCCGGTTTCAACTGTACCGGGCAGATGGAAGGCAGCGTGTATGGTGTTGTGTGGGCGAGTGGTTTGCTGATGTCAACATTGTAAACTGAGTGGCCCATGGTGGTGGTGGGGTTATGGTATGGGCAGGCATAAGCTACGGACAATGAACATAATTGCATTTTATCGATGGCAATTTGAATGCACAGAGATACCGTGACGAGATCCTGAGGCCCATTGTCGTGCCATTCATGCGCCGACATCACCTCATGTTTCAGCATGATAATGCACGGCCCCATGTCGCAAGGATCTGTACACAATTCCTGGAAGCTGAAAATGTCCCAACTTCGCACAGCCATTGAAGAAGAGTGGGACAGCATTCCTCAGGCCACAATCAACAGCCTGATCAAACTGACTGGTTTTCTGATCCACGCCCCTACCTTTTTTTTTTTTTTAAGGTATCTGTGACCAACAGATGCATATCTGTATTCCCAGTCATGTGAAATCCATAGATTAGGGCCTAAGAATTTATTTCAATTGACTGATTTCCTTATATGACCTGTAACTCAGTAAGAGCTTTAAAATTGTTGCATTTTGCGTTTATATTTTTGTTCTGTGTAATATTGTATATTGTAATATTGTATCATTCCTTTTTTACTAACTTTCCTCATTGTAGTGAATGCTTAGCTTTGATTAGTACTGCGCAGCAATATTTTCTTCTTCCCAGCTTTATTTCCAGTTCTCTTTTTTTTTTTTTAAAGTTTTTCCATCTATTTCCTTGGTCCGGGATCCTGTACTTGCTTCTCCACATCGACATAGCCGACATAACCCCCTTTCTGCCGTGTTACTAATATATATATATATATATATATATAGCATTGCAAGTCTCACACAGCTCGTTGCCCCTTTCAAACAGGACCCAAGACACAGAACTGGAAGTTTCAGCGTTGATGTGCTATTTTTAATATCACACAAAAAACAAAATAAACAAACACAAAACACCTAGATCTTACTAGAGCACTAACTGAACAACAGGAACCTAAACTATAAACAGGAGAGCTAAGCTGTTTACCTGTTAACAAAAAAACATAACACACAAAAAGGCTTTTACATAGGATATGCCTGAAAAGTCAAGCCGACCCTGGCGCTAGCCCTAAAAGACGATGCAAAGCAGAGCTCCAAAATTGCCGACTAAGCTCCGAAAATCATCCCCAAACAACCTTTGGGTAAGGTCTTAATCACTAGATAGGTGTATGAAATATTCAGCACAGAAGTTAAAAAAATATTCTTCTGATTGGGGTCTGATTCACATAACTGTTCATTCTTTAAATGAAGAGATGCAAATTTAATCAACATCTGAAAGCCATATATCACTTGAGGCTGTACCAGGGCTTCTAATCAGTGTGACAAAGTACAAGCTTTCAAGTGCTAGTTTCCTTTTCTTTTTCTTTTTCTGGGGGTCACCTTTATTTTTTTTTTAACTTACATATTTTTATTTTTGATCTTTTTTTTTTTATCATTGACATGTTTAATTTAAAATATGTACAATGGTTGTCAGAACTGAGATAATGCTAGTGAAGCAAACATAAGCCTGTCCCCAATGATCCAACATTAATTAAATTGGATGATACCAAATAAAATAAATGTGATATTTCGACACTGATGGTTTTAGCCTGTTTATTTCTATACTCAAGCAGCCTCCAGTCCTCTGTGTTCAATCATTTATGGCAGTAATACAAGAACAAGCTGGAGCATACAATTTGCAGTTCTGTTTTGCATTCACATCCCTGTAGATTGCAGCTCATGTGTAGAATTATGGTTGTATTCTACTTCTACTTGGGAATAAATGTGACAATCTACTAACTCATGCAAGTGCTCCATGTAGGTGTGCCTTTAACTTTGCAGGCACTGGACTGTAAAACAGTATTAATCTCATAATTCAGAATTGTTTCAGTAAATTAATTATGCTCTGAAGCATTTTGTTTGTTTGGTGAAGTGAAGGGTGCACAGAATAAGAAGGGTAATTGACTGCTGTGATGAAATCTTTATTTTTATTTGTTTTTCAAACTTTTTGTTGCATTTTAAAGCTGCAATCATGTTCGGTTTTACATTATATCATTTTGCATCACCTAGAATTTTAGGATTGAGATATAATTTTGATATATATATATATATATATATATATATATATATATATATATATATATATGAAACATAATTTAGATCTTTTATTTAACATCATGTAATCGAAGAAATTACAAGATGATATCTCAAAAATTCTACCGGAAGCCATAATAGTATTTCATGTTAGATTTTAAAATGTCATATTTAAATTTTTTATCAGTTTACAGAAAACAATAAAGTGGCACGTAATTCAATATGTTAACGTAACATTATCATAGATGCCAATAGTCCCCATATGGCGTTCGCTTTCTGCCTCATACTGTTTCTTTTTTTTTTAGTGGCTGTTGGCCCTCGTGCACCGCACTGCCTGGCAGGAATGTGTTCACATGACCAGATCTCAGTTTATTGACTTTATGTCATATCCATTCATATTGGCGAAGTGTATTCTTTCCTCACTAATGCTGCAATATCATATGATTTTTAGTAAAATTTGGGAGCCAATGGAACATGAAGGACTGGAGTTCGATACTGTTCGATATACAACCAATAACTCGGTTTCCCTGATTAGATATTTGTCAACTCTTCAATTCTTGAAACACTTATAGCACTTAGCTATAAAGGTCTGTAGTGTCAGACCATGGAGGTAAGATAATATGCCACAATTGCAGAAAGCTAGATAAAGGTAGAAAATAAAGATTTTTACTGTATGTGCAAGGGCATCCATATATATGCTTTCTAAAACGAAGTATAGTTTTCTAAACAAAAGTAATAACAGCTTCTGGAGTTGAGTGAAATTAGGAATTACAAATAAAGTAACACATATAAATATTTGCCTTTCTGTTAATGATACAAGGACACACTGGAATCTAAAAAAAAAGAGTTAAATGTCTTTGTCATACAGATGGCTTGGTGGTGACGTCAGACCAAGAAGAGAATGGACACACAGGCAAGTACTGCGGGGCGAGTTGCAAATGCACTTGTTTCTTTATTAATTGCATCACCAAAACAAAACAAACAAAACACATTAACAAAATAACAGGCGCGAGGTCCAAAATAAAACAACTATATAAAATACTACAAATACTCAACCAATCAAAACAAATACCGTAAACAGTATACAAATACAGTACAGCGATCAGTTTGGTAGCAGCTGTTTATAATTTATTGATCTTTTGTGCTTACATTCCACCTCTGAACACCCAAACCCTGAGTGATTGATCCGTGCCTCAGGCACAGTCGGCACATAAAGTGATTTTGCTGGGAAGGCAATTACTCCTTCCCTGCTGACCTAAAACACCCGTGCACACCAAATATTAATTTTCCACGTTAATAAAACCACAGCCCATGCACCAATTAATACATACATTTAAATCATAAAACAACAGAAAAATGCAAAATAAGCACAGGGACAGGATGTGCCCTGCCACAGTCCTATTAGAATTGCAGAAGCAGTACCCAAGATAATAGAGATACAGTTTCTGAAAAGAAAGAACTTTAGGTGTTGTCATGTATCTAACAAAGGGGAAGGAGGGTGGTGTGGTTTAGAACAGATCATTCACAGATAGATAGGAATGATCTGTCACTTTGATCTGTCACAAGCTTAATCATTTGTATGCATTACCACTCATTAACAGACAATTATAATCTGCATGTATACACACAGATCTACACAGGGCCAGCGCCAAATTTTTGTGGGCCCCGGGTAATGGACTTCCAGTGGGCCAAAAAAAAAAAAATAATAATTCTGTCAAAAAGGTTTTCGTATTTTTGATTTAATCAGTAGGCCCTCGTAAACCAGATATGTCTGGAGACAATAGTTGATTTGAAAAAAAAAAAAAAAAACAGCAGTTAAAATCAAATGAATACCTGTAGAGCACTTTCTTTTTACCTTAGCTTACCGGTAACAAAAAATAAGTCATGCTGCTGCATTTTACACTTTACTGTACAGTGTGAAAATAGTACAATATTATTTTTAGTTAAAACTAAATAATTTTAGTACATTTTCTTTTTTTACTGTAGCCTACTTAGTATACAATTAACAGAAAACAGAACACCTACTTTATAGAAAAAAATTATATATTTTTAAATTTACATCGAAAATTTGACTGTGAATTGACAGTTATTAGTCCAGTTAACTAAATAATTTTCATTTTGACTTTCCAGCGGTAAATTTGTAAAGTATAGTATCAGAGTTAACTGATTATTTTGCTTTCACTCAATTGAGAGAAGAGCTAAGGCATTCAATTGTTCTTGTGACATCTGTGATAGGAACCCTTGATAATCTTGATTGCAGTGTTTTTAGATTCTTTTTTTGTAGTTTTTTCCTTCCGTTTTTTGACCCAGATTTTGTTTTGTTTTATTTGGAGGGTCCAGAGATTCGGCAGGTTTCATTTTTGATGGTTTAAAATCGTATAATTTTAATAAAATAGTTATGATAATGAGGCGTGACAAAATGCTTGTTAAGTGAAAGTCGTGATTGTTGAAAAGTATGACGGAAATGTGCCAATTGTCGAATGTCTTTAACAGGCACATTTGTATAATTGTATGTCGAGATCAGCCAATAGCTTTTGGCTGGGGATGATGGAAGCCAATAGGGAGTGAGAAGAGGCAATAAAGGAACAGGATGCAAGCAGGAAAAGAGAAAAGAAAAGAAAAAAGGGGAACTCTGAAAACTGCACTATTTCTGGTACAGAAATAGTACATCTACTCATATTTACTATTTCATTTTTGTATGTGCGGGGCCTGACTTGCTCGGGTTGCCCAGGTGCTGAAGGCTGGCCCTAGAGCTACATTAAGTTTTTTTTTTTTTTTTTTTTAAACTGCATGTTTAAGTTAGTATCCTAGATGGCCATCTAATTTTCAAGCCCAGATTTCAAAACAAAAACACTATTCCAATACAGTCAGTTAAACCTTACAAAGATGTGCTTATTCTTTTAACTTGTTTAATAAAAAAGCATGATAGTAAATACAAAAATAATATTGTTACATATGTAAAAAAAAAAAAAAAAAAAAAAAAAAAAAGAACACATGCTTCTCTTTTAACAGCAATACAAAAAAATAAAACAGTTCCCCACTGTATATTCTTTAAGGACATTATAAAATCATATGAGGCAATGTTTTATTGCAGGATGGCTTTGGGTTTTAGATGCTAAGATACAACGCTGCCATAAAAAAAATAAAAATAATTATCAATAACTCATAAATCATACTTCATTGTTGGTTATTCTTGTTTTTTATACAAGCAGTACCTTGAAATCAAGACAGACTGTATTGTCTTTATAGGTACTATTCACCCTAGCCTACATACATCATCGTCCCTGTACTGCTGTATTTACAGTGAAGGAGAAACAAGAAGAGTGCAGCAGTGAATGGACTTTCAATAGTTAGAGAAAAGAAATACAGAAGAGGCAACACAGGGTGATACCAAACTTTCTGCAGTGTGATGAAGAGAAAGAGTCCCTGCGGTTTTGCTTCCCTAACACACGGGAGTGCCAAAGCCAATGTGATTTTCCCTTCAGAGTCCCAAGCAAAGACCGGCACACTTCGCACTGCCAGGTTGTGAACCTGCACTGTATGACTCCCCCCTGCGCACCACGCGGCTGTGATCCTACCAGGTAGGCCACTCGGAGACCCCTGCATTGCTATGTTGATGTGATTGTGAGAGGTGAGGTTGAGTCTGAAACACTATGGGTAGTAAAAGACCTAGGTTTGTATATCAGTGAATGCCTTATACTTTACTCTGTTCACTCACTCAAAGCCCTGTCTTGTATATAATTTTCTATCAGCATTGGGATTTTTCTTTTCTGTTAAATATTTAAATAAACAAATAAATAATTTAAAAAAAAAAAGATAGAAATCAGACTCTTCATACTGGTTTAAATATGTAATTATGTGGTATTTTCACATGTCAGTTTTTTGGTTCAGCCATTTTAGTTAGTCATTACCATGATTTTAGTTATTAAAGAAATGTAATTAATTTTTAATTACTGATGCTATTCTCTACTGTATCTAAACATGCCAGGCCGCTCTGAAAATGTGATGTTTCATCTCATGAGGGTTATCCTGTTAAATGTATATTTTAGTTAATTAAGTAATTCATTAAAAGTCGATGCTGCTAATGAAGACACACTTGTATTACAACTCCTACAATTGTTGCCAAGTTAAATCAATATCTATTAGAGTTAATCCTTTCAGTGTCACAATAGAAATAAGGTTTTGCTGCAAGGTAAAAGCTTAGCATGGCTTCAGTGTTAGGATTACGGTTAGTGTGTGTTATGCCTTGTGACTGGATAGAGTCACAGCCCATAATGTTATCGGCAGGGAGAGAGCCTCAGTTTAACCCTTTGCTGTCCTATGTTGGACCAGGTCCGACATTACAATCTTCCCTTTCCAGTCCAATGTCAGACCCTGTTCAACATCATCAAAAAGATGTAAAGCACAGGTCTCTTGTCATTTTTTTTCCATCACATTATTGAGGAGTTTGGTTAAAACGAGTAATCAGGAGAGGATTTATCAGTATGCATGTCTATAAAGAGGTATGTGAAAAATATAGCGAACAAGGGAATGCACTTGGCTGTAGATATAGTACTGAGTGTCCTTTTGCGATTCAGTGCCTTTTAAACCTGTTTTACGCGAAAAAAAATGTAAACAGCGCGTGTAAAATAAACAGCACGTGTGAAAATCAATTGGACCTGACATGCCTGACAAGCGTTGGATAAATTGTCTGCAATAGAGTAAACACTAAACAAAATAAACAGGTACAGGGGCCAAAACAAAAGGTCTACACAAAAAACGTACAGACATAAACAGGACAGCACACAGCAACATGCACCTTCACCAACACTAACCTCTCTAACATCCGTGATTCTCCAATTATGGCCCAGCCACATTATACACTGCCACATGTCCTTATAACTTTTATGGGCCATACTATAATAGATGAATCGATCTTTATTTCTTATATAACACCTTTATATGACACGATGGCCAAAACAAACAGACTGACACTGACTCAAACACTGACATTTAACTAGTAGCTGGCTGGTGTAGAACCAGCATGCGTAGCAATTGTTATTATTATTTGTTTTTAATTCTTCCATTCCTTCTTCCTGAACACATCAACCCAGAGTGGGTAATTCGTGCCTCTATATATATATATACACAGCTGTGCAGGGACTCAATTGTTAATCAATCATTCACATGAATCCTGGCACTTGAATCCTGGCAAGTGAACTCATTTGTGCAATCCCCGTGCCCACATACAAATATACATTTTAAATCATCCGTGCTACCTAACCCACACTTTGTGCACCACTGAAGACCTACATATAAACATAAAATATGCACCCAGACACATACCCATTTAAATTACATCAACTAAAATGACAGAAATGTGTTTATAATCTTTAAAAAACAAACAGTTTGAAATAGGGTGATACATGTTCCCTTTAAAATACATCTGAAGAATCATCTAGAAAAAAGAAATGCTTGAAGAAGAAGGGGCAGGGGCCTTTCATTGATCAGTACTTCTTACAAAGCCAGTCAAATCCACTGACAGGATACAAACCACAGTTTGCAGAATATCAGCACCCTGTTACAGACTAAAATAGTTCCTATAGGAGTACAGTTAATGATGAAACCAATGATCCTGGTGAGCCTTGTCAGATGAACCAGCCTAGATGTAAACCAAGGGTTAAGTGGCCAAGAGAAAATGGCATGGCACATGGTTGGCACTGATCTCTGCTTGTTGTTTAAGAACTTAATAAGGACTAGGATCATGCTAACACGATCATACTCAAGTGGGCTTCTGGACTACTACAGAGAACCTTGTTTCGAGGTAAGAAAGACATAGAAAAACATGTTCAATCCACTGTATTTGACTTATAATGATATTAGAACATTTATTCTGCCTCAGTTGTTTTATAATATATGTTTTTATATAAATGTCAGCTAAAAATGTGTAAAAAAAAATAAATAAATAAAATCACAAAACCACTCAGGTGAAACAATGTCTTATAATTTATTCAAACCAATATTTTTTAATAAAACTTTCAGGAAGTATTGTAAGGTCCTTCAAGTCACAGAATAGCAATCAGAATGCATAATAGTAAAAAATACTTCATGTTTTTTATTTCTTCTTTAAAAAAATACTAAATATTGTGTTTAATGATTGGAGAGAGTGGATTTTGTGGTTTCTGAAGTACTTTATAATGTTCCCCAGGGTGTTCTGAAAAAAGGACATCATTTTCAAGATACTACTGTAAAAAATAGATTTTAGTGATCTTTTTAATAGGAAGAAAGTCAAATACAACCAAAAAAAACATCTAGTTGTGGGGGAGCATCCCACTGAAAAAAATTGGCCCTAAAAGGGTTATAAGGAACAGATGCTTGGAGCAGAACATAGAAATCAAGGTATAACTAAGATTCCAGGAAATTCTAGACAGCAGTTGGAGATTGAACATCTGGTTAGGGAAAGGAGGGAACTTGGGTAGCAGTGAAGAAGGGCTGACAAAAGTCAGAAAGAGGTATTTTGCAAAATTATCTAAAACAGCAAAGTACCTACAAAAGTGCTGTAAAAAGTCTGTGAACTTAATCACCAGTGAAAAGTAGACTTACAGAAAATAAGCTTTTAATAAGAGTTGCAGAGATATCTTGAAGAGACACACTGATCTAAGAATTTGGGAGCCTATGCTAATTTCCTCTGATATTACACCAATTAACCTACCAGAATATCAAATGGAGGACTCTTCTCCCAAGTGGAAGGAGTTGGAGCAAGCGGTCAAGACAGTAAGGCCTTCATCTTCGCCTGGGCCCAATGATGTACCGTATTGAGTTTACAAGAGTGCACCTGGAGGTTGATGAAGGTAGCATGGGTAAAAGAACAAGACTACCAATGTCATAGCCCAGGCTGGCTACCGGCAGAAAAGAGACCCAGAGACAGAAAGCTGCAGTTTAAGTGCTGGTGCGCTCGTTTATTTAAAGAAACAAAAACACTGGCACAAACAAGGCACCAAAATAAAATGTTCAAACAATACAATACAATACAAGCTGGGCATTTGCCTTCACTATAAAGTAGTAAAAGCACTCCACGCTAAACTCCTTGAGGCAACCAAAGGATTTAGCTTCCTTTTTATACATGTTGCCACTCCGCAATAAGCACTCAATTAACTAATTTGGGAATGGCAACACCTGTGATTGCTGGCAGGTACAGATTTAACCCCATCCCTGCCAACCTTACATTCCCCCACACACTATTTACACCAGCAGGGCTTGTGGAGAGCAATATATTCTTCTACACTGTCGTGCACAGGTTGTCATCTTATCTATTGAAGACCTGCATGATTGACAGCTCCATACAGAAAGCTTGCATCCCAGTTTTTCTGGGATGCTTGGAGCATTTCAATGTGATCTGGTTTGCAAAAAAAAAAAAAAAGAGAAGTAGCTCAACTAACATTCAAGGATTGAGTTAATGCAGATGGTTCAGTGCCACATAAGCTCCTTTAGGGTGTATTTAAGTTCTTCAGCGTTACCCAGTACTATAACAGGGTTAGTGAAAGCCTACTTCTGGGACTTGTAGTTGTGTTTTTGGAAGTTTCTCAAAGTTGGAATCATGCCAGGTTGCACCATTTCTCTGTCTAGGTCACCTATGGTAGTTGCTTTTGTCTGTTATCACTTATTATTGCAAAATACCAATTGCCATAAATATGCTGTATTTCACTAATTTCAGAACCACACTGAAGTTACTGTGATGTGCACAGTAAATTGTACAACAGCTTGACAGCATTGTCTGAACTTTGTCTTTAACCATTTAATGTGCAAAGGAAAGACCAATTGAAAAGCTCATTCTCTGGCTTTACACTTCATGTTGTTGGGCTAAACTTATGCTATTTGTTCATAATTCCTCCAGTAATTTAATGACCTATACAACATAAATAAAAATATTTGAAATCTCAAACTTAAGGGTCAGGTAATAACAGGTAATCATTTAAAACAAGTTAAGTCTTTTGACATGCATGATAGGTAAATTAATTGAATTGTTTATTTTAAAATTATATATCAAAATGTATATGTACTTATACCATGGCAAAATCAAATACATGCACATAAAAATATGATAGATGTTTATTAAAAATAAAACATAAAATATTAAAGTTATAACTTTCAGTAACTCTGCATTCTGTGATATATTGCATCTTTAAATTGGATATGCATTATCCAGCAACTAGAGGATGCTGTATGCATTTAAGAAAAGCTATGTGAAGACCAAGTCTTTTTTTATACAAGCTTTATGGTGCTTGGCATTTCATTTATTGGATACATATTCTGATTAATCTCATATGGAGCTAAACCCCAGAAAGCAATTACCTGAAGGCACTTCGCAGAATAGCAATACCATCCATATGCCTCTTGGTATTGGTATTCGTACAATGCAACTTTCACAGGCTTCTAATGTTAAATGCATGAAAATAATAAATGTATCTGTGTGTGAACAAAATATGTCGCTTTTGTTTAATCTTATGTTTTAGATTGCCAGGCACAAGGTATAAGCAGCTTCGTACTGTTTAACTCTCCAGATCCAATGTCTTTCTTTCTTTCTTTCTTTCTTTCTTTCTTTCTTTCTTTCTTCTTTCTTTCTTTCTTTCTATTCATTCGTTTTGTATTAGCAACACTGGTGGTGTACAAACACTGTCTGTTCCTGTAGGGAAACACCATCCTTTAGGGAAACACCAAACATATGAATCTTACAAATTTAAGAGGTAGCCTACTGATTTTTAAACCCTTTTACCTTTTACATTGACTAATCAAAAAGCGGCAAACAGACTTTTAAGTCATCAGAGAGAGAGGTGGCTCTGCCATTTTTGTGATTATCATTGTGTGGAATAAGAAACACTCTCTGTGGTTTGCTTGCTAGCAAAATCAATGTTTTCAAGAAGAAGATTCTACTTGTCATAACTGGCAACCACCAGATGCTCTTCTGAAAAAGCAATATCTTCTACATACCAGGCGCTTTACTATTTAAGTCAGGAGAGATTGGTGACTATGATTGCAAACTATAAAATATGAAATTAATGTATTATAAGCATTTGATTTCAAAGAGTAGAAGTTTGTACAGATTTGATTTAGAGAAAGTTGACTGATACAAGGAAACAAATTGGAAAATAGTAATAAAAACCTTGTTTTTAAGATTTTCTTGTTTGCTCTTAAAAAAAGGTATTTAGTTGTAGTGCAGTAATTGGGATGGGGCTAAAATGCAGAAATTTCCCTTTTTTTAGTTATTGTATTGTATTAGATATTATTCTTTCATGTATTTTTCCCCATGTTTTGTATATTTATTTAGCTTTAAAAATATTCCAGAAAAGGATTATGTGTAATTCTTTGCTTAGCATGCAACAGCCTACCTCTTTTTGTTTCTGAAAGGTTAGCAAGTATGAATCACTACTGAAAGGAATACCAATGCAGTAAAAACAGACTACATTATGGCTTTAATTTTAATAACATAACTAGAGGGAATAGAGGTTTTATAAAATTAATATATGTATCTTTCTAGGTTATTTCAATACAAGGCTTAATTTACAAAGCCTAACTCACCTTTTACATTGAAGAAAATATCAATATTAAAACGCCCAAGGGATAGTTGCAGGTCTTCATGGTTAACTTTTGTATTAAACCAGTGAAGCTGAGTACCTGAAAATGAACTGTTTCACCTGGAGAAATGGGAGTCATCACATGAAGAAAAATATGAATGCACACCCAACACACACTCACCAGTCAGCTACATGCAACAGCTTTAGTTGTAGACTCAATGTCATATGTCGCAAAGAGTAATACTTTAAAAACACACATGCAGACTGTCAAACCGCCAGAAAGAAAAATAAAACCTGTCACAGGACAAGCCCAATTACTAATTTGAGACAAATTGTATGTTGGTAGAAACATTAGATATTCATTTAAAACAATTGAAATTCTACTTGTCCCACGACGTGTATTTTTGAGTACAACAAAAATGGTAACATGCATTCTCTTCAAAATATTAAAATGAATATGCCACTTAAAATATGTAAACATTGGAAAAAGCACTGCTTATTTTTACTACATTATTTAGTACACAAGCTTTTTGGAAAAGAAATGAGTGCTTTGCTGTCCTTTCTTCCCTTTCAGGTCCGAAGTTGGACCCTGACCGACATCATCAAAAAGACACCAAGCACAAGTCTCTAATCGTTTTTTTCAATGGAAACAGCTGAGAAAACCTTCCAATGGCTGATTGAGACTGACAGGAGTCGAGAGAAGTTAAATAAAAAAAAAAAGAGCGGATCTGACCGCTCAAAGAATATCAGGGACATGTGCAGAGCTTTTTGAGATGTTATAGTAATAAAATAATCATTAAGGAGTTTGGTGATAAAACGAGTGATTGGGAGAGGATTTATAAGTATTCCCCACTATGAAGAGGTACTGTATGTGATAAGTATAGCGAACAAGAGGTGGGGAGGGGCTGGAGATGCAGTACTGAGTGTCCTGTTGATATGCAATGTTTTACTGTGAAAAAATACTTTTAAACAGCGCATGTAAAATAAACAAGAAGCAATTTACCAGAACGGAAAACATCAAATTGCTTGATGACTTGTGTATGATTTAGGTTTTTGTACATGCCATTTTGTAGCGATGAAGTGCACTCGTGGAAATCAGAATATAAAATGAATCAAAGAGATGACGACAGTTCTGGATGACAAGTCACTTTTAAAAAGATTGAATAACCCATTTGAGTTTAAGTTTGGTGATGATGAGTTTTCAGTTTACAAAACAGTACTGTATCAGTTGTGATCTAGTGGTTAAAAAAAATTGTTCTTTTCAGTGAAGTTTCTGTTCCTTTAGGCAGGGAAAAATCAGTTCACCACTAGTGTGTTCTCTTAGGTGGTGTTACTGTATGCAGAGACGATTGGCATGTATATAATGTAAGCAATAAGGCACGGCAGGGTGTGTGATGTACTCTAATATCACCACGCCCCGGGTGTGTTGCAAGTCAGAAGGCAAAGCCTTTTTAATTCCGTATCCTTCTGCCTAAAACTGAGCTAAGAAAAATAGTTCAATAAGCCATAAAAAAAATATGCATTAATTAAAAAAATAAAAAATTATGCCATGTGGATGTGTACATTCGCTGCCGAGTGACAGGCAGGAGATTGAGACACAGGTTGAAGTTGATACGCCCTGCAGGCGAACAGGATTTATTTACATATCGACACACTGAACAGCTCACGTGACACTACCAGCAAAGGTGGTGCAAGAAGCACACACAACACAGTGTATGAAAACTAATCTTCTCTGTTCAATAATAAACTAACTCTGGTTACTCACTGCTTATTCATTCTTCCATATCCAACTTGGTTTTCTCTCTCTCTCTCCCCCCTGGTCTCTCTCTCTCTCTGTCTCTCTCTCACACACACACACACACACACACACACACTCACACTTCGGCGAAGTTCAGCTTCTTTAGCCTAGCTGGCTTTGGTTTTGCAACAGCCCTGAGGTGAATAAATGGAACCTTTTTACAGTATACCTGATGCCCTGCTGGAGCACACCTGCCTGCTGATTAGATGGAAACTCAAGTTATAAACCTGAAAATAACTTTAACCTATTAAGTGCTGTTTGAGCATTTGTGCTAAATATAAAGACTGTCAGTTGTATCCTGTATGAATGAATGAATTTGTCATAGGCAATAGCTGTCAGCCCAGTTACCAAATGACTGTACAAGCCAAAGACACGACAGGCGAGTTTTGTATGTTTTATTGCACAAAAAAAGTTAAACACAAGGGCTGGTCTGTGAGATAATTATAAAAATGTACTTGTATGTACACTCTGTTTGTTTCGACTTTAGACAGCAGATGGAACCGGCAACAGGTCAACTCTGGTATTGAAACCAGATGGAAATATGGCATAGGTGTAGGTTTGAAATCCAAAAGGAACCAATACTAGATTGTTTAAAAAACTTTATTAGAATCCACCCTACCTGCATCTTTACAAACATGCACCCATGTACACGCACAGGGTGTAGTTTTACTTTGTATTATCACTAGGTTTATATGGCCTTTTAAGATCACTTTGCAAACTTGTTTTACTCTGTTTTTTCCTCTCTCCCTCACAAACTAGGCAAGCAATCAGCTACCAGATAAATCCACTAAGATTAACAAATTCATCTTCTTTATTCACTCTCATCTCTGTGATTCTCAAATGAGGCAGGAACTCAAAGAGCCAAAAATTAAATCACCTGGGAAGGCTTTTGTCTTGAAATGGTTTGGTGTTCAGACATGCCTTTTGAGGCACCCATAGCTTACAAATGCATTTCATTGACAGCACTAATCAACGATGGACAACACTAACGCACAGGAGTCAAAACCAAGGTTTTATTCCACTTAGTTGAACAACTAATATTATCACTATCCCCTCCATTTATGTTGGCTTTATTTTATACTTCTGTTTTGGAATATTCATACATTTCAATTACAATTCTATAGAAGTAAAAGTTGCAGCTATTGCTGGTAGAAAATCATAGATTCATCATACTCTAGATAGGGTAGGAACACAATCGGACTGTAGAAGCAGACCTTCACTCACTTTCACATGAAAAGTTCCAAATTCATGAGTTTCTTCCAAAGACAACCATCTTAGCTTGACCAAACAGTTAGCTAGTAATGTACCTAGATATGCCTACTGAATACAAAAACAGGCAAAAAGTGTGTAATATTTTATTTAATTGCAGAACAAAACTCAGGACATTATCCATTAGCCTCTGTTCCACATGAGAAAGAGAGGTTAATTAGAAAATCACATCAATTAATAAAATAAGTCTCAGATGTTTTAAATTTAGATTGAGGATATATTTTCAGGAATACCTGCTGAGAGGTGGCACAATACATAAATGGCTATTAGCAATTAAGTGGCAATTTATCTTTTAAAAGTTTAATGTTCCACCAATAAATTTGGTTAAATATAATGCTTTTGAAATCAATTAAATGGTTTCTCATAATCCAATACATAAATCTATAAATAAATCTATAAATTAATAAATAAACAATAAATATTTACTGAGGAAAAGAGGTTCAACTGAAAGAAACACATTGTGTTATTATTACCTGAGCACAAGACTATCAAGTGAGAAGCCACCATGAAGACACGTTGTGCTTGTTTGGTCTGAGAACTCTTCAAGCTGCTATGAGATTGCAATAATCCCAATTGGATTTGATTTCATGTACAGGCACTGCTACACTAGACTCTGAATCATGACTGTGTATTTCCCTGCTAATTGGGGATGGATGTAGAACATTGTGTTGGTCCTCCATAAACGCCAATTCTGGTACCTGCAAACCAAATACAAGTACTACACAGCATAGCCATAACTGGCCTATTTACACCTATATAGGGCTGCAGTTTAATATGTGCAAAAAATTGTATTACACTAATTTCTCATAATGACTATTACCATTTCGGGGAGGAGATCACACTAAATCCAAGAACATATAAAGCAAAATGTGAATTTCAACATTATAGACATTAAGAATGGCATACAGTTGAAAGATTTGTAATTGAATGTTAAACTTTTTATTACTGTACAAACCACCACTGAAGTGTTTTATAGTTATTGGTAGACAAAGAGAAGGAGATGTGATACCTTTTATTGGACTAACTAAATAATAATTATTCACAAGGTTTCAAGACCTCAAAGGTCTCTTCTTCAGATGAAAGTAGGAAAGAGAGATTGATGTTTACATTCAAAGTTTGCATTAGAACTTTAACAAAAAGAACCCATCTTAAATCACTACAATTCTAATGTAAGCTATGAGTGAAAGGCCATATCATATGTGTATAAGACGCCATCCATAAAACCATAATAACCATTAGATACGTCATGTTGTAAATCCTAAAAATGTTCCAAAAATGCAAATCATTCCGACACCTAATAGACAAGTAAAAAAATACAACTTTTTCAATCCCTCATTTTTGTTACATTTTAAACCATCCCAGCAGATGTGTGAAATATCATTAGGCCTTTGAGTGACATCTGTTCAATGGCAGTTGGTTAACAGCGTTCGCATGTTCGCCGAACCCCCAGCATTTTTGTAAATGAATTGCGCTTCCGATCGTCTGTCTGGGTGACGTGCGTTTCATTTCCCCCACTCACGTGACACTGGCACACCAACAATGCAGCTCATCCCATCTGTTTAATAAACTGAAGACGGACTGTGTTCGCTCAGAAATGCAAGCACCTAAACCCGCTGTGCACGTGTGCAGTTAGAACCAGCTGTCAGCCAGGACTGGTTATGATTGGTTTAAAAAGGTCTAGATGGAGTGCAGCCTGGTAACGAACATGGCGATCAGGAGATCAGCGTGCATGTGTCAAGATAACCAAGGCTAAATACAAACTGCACTAAACTTTGTTCCTCAGTCTTGCAGAGTGCTAATTTGTAAAAAACGACAGAGGACGTTTAAGCGGTTTCCATATTGCTATTCTAATTATTCTAAAAGTATCTAAAGTCAAATTATTCTATTTGATTCTATTCTAATTATTCACATTTGATTTCACATTCCACATGTATTGTTGTTTTCATAGTTTTAATTTGCCTTTGTTTCATGCCATTTGTCCTGTTTTCTCCGGAGGCTGCTGCTCTTAGGCATTGCTTCTTGCTGCGTTCAGCAGTTTTGATGTTAATTTACAGAGTACTGACCACTACCTGTTTAGGACAATATGCTATTAAATATAACATACAGTAGATGTGCATTTTATTTTTATAATATTTCATATATATTTTTTAAATCCTGTTGATCCGTGTCAGGTCTTTTTTCTTTATTTTTCTTGCCTTTTTTATATTAGATCATCAGTCTTCTCTGCCAATTCTGCCTGTTTGAGTAAATTGGTTAATACATAAATATAAAATTCAGGTCTTTTTTCTTCTTCTTAATTATCTACCGTTTCCTGAAAATACATTTTTGAAATCTACTTGTTGATTACATTTTTTTTTTCATTCATTGGCCTTAATTAGGACTTCTATTTAAGGTTTTATTGTTTCCTGTTCTTGAGTTGGATTGGATTAAATTTAAGTCATTAAGTGTTTAAATAATACATGTATTATTATTATTATTATTATTATTATTATTATTATTATTATTATTATTATTATTATTATTATTAATACGTTTTCCTGAATTTGGATTTAGGGACACCTTAAACTTGAGTACATTTCATGTTTTTTTTTTGTTTTTTTTTAAAAAAAAAAAAATATATATATATATATATATATATATATATATATATATAGATATATATATATATATATAGATATATATATATATATAATATTACCAGTCCCAAATTTAACATTGTTCTGTACTTATGTCAATTAAAGTACAATTTTAGTAGCAAACGATGTGACCTCCTTCACTGTCTTTGACAGTAGGTTTCCAACCCTGGCGGTCGTCTGGAGGTATGGGACCCACGTCGACTTGTCATACTGTGAATGCAGGTGTGTGTGCTTGCACTGGACAGGAGCACACTCGAAACATTTGCCCAAGTCACGTTCACAGAGGCCACGGGGTTGTGCAAGTGAAAGCCACAAGGAACAGTTTTGAAAAAGGTTCCTTTTGCTAAGGCGACTCGGTGTGACCAGATCCACGGTGTGACACTGATGCAGCATGGTCAAGAACCACTAGATAATGCATCTACCACTGAGGTCGGCCCCCTGGACGCCACACCCACAGACCCCACCCCGTCAGCTATATCTGAGGTGTGAACACCCAAAAATTTTCGTCACCAGCCGCCGCTGCATCTGTTAACAGTTAAAATTATTCTACAGTAAAAAAATGTTACACATTTAATCTGTTCAACTTTCGACAGCATTACTTCTTTTCAGTATCTGACCTCATGACCATTTCTTTTCAACCAGGATCGCACATAAGGCTATAGTAAAAAGATGCTTTTAGTGATAAGGAGAGTAATTACTTTTCAGGAAAGGTTGAATGCTTTCAATATTCCCTAGAGAATTCTTGTGTAGGCAACAAAATGCACCAAGAAAGATTTTTTGATAGAGTGGGCATTTTCTGATTATTATTTTGTAAAGTGAAGATTTGATTGAAATCTACAGTAAATACATTGGTTGGCTTGCACCTCCAATAGCTCAAGCAGAAGTGAAAACAGAAGCAAAGTGAGCAGCACCCTGAATTTTTTTTTTTTTTTTTTTTTTGGGGGGGGGGGGGGAGGCTTGCAATACGTTGATTTTCAACACACTACATTCAGACCAGCAACTGTACCAGTCCTTGGCCAAAACATCCACCTAAAACTTAAAATTCACTCAATATACACTGACAAGTATTCCAAGTGGAGGAGGAGGGGGTAGTTAGTGAAGGGGTTTTGGGGTGCAATCAACTAACAAAATGCTTTTGCACCTGTGACAGGATACCCCCCCCCCCCCCCCCCCCCCCCCCCCCCCAAGAGGTAGATACACTTCTTCAAAAACAAGCCACCCGTCTCATAGAACACACCTCTCAAAGGGGTTCTACTTGAGGTACTTTTTGGTGCCAAAAAAGGATGGCAGACTGAAGGATGCATATTTTCACATTCCTATCTGTCCAGCACACAGGAAAAATCTCTGCTTCGCCTTTCAGGGGAGCGTCTTCGAGTTTTCCATGCTGTCATTTGACCTCTCCTTAGCCCCCTGCACATTCTCAAAGTGTGTGGATGCCATCCTAGCTCCCTTGCGGCTGCGAGGGATCAAGGTGATGAATTACCTGGACGACTGGTTGTGTTGTTCCCTGTCCCAGGACTGGGGTTGCTTCACATGCATTCTCTTCAAGCGTGGCTCAGTGTATTTCGGTTACACCCCTAGAATGACAAACACCGTTGGCTGACAGTGCATCTAGCTAGGCTACTCCATATACATTTACCAGGTTCTACCTATTTAATGTCATAGATCCCTCTATGCCTTCAATAGGCACCAGGGTCCATGAGGTTGCACACTCACACCACCAACACTAGATAGCGGTAGTGCAAGGTCCCTCATATGCTGTCCACTAATTTTCCCTCATGACGGCTTTGATATACTTTCCCAAAAGTACTGTTTTGGTGGTCATCTTCAAATTGAAAGGGAACGATAGGTTACGAATGTAACCCCGCTTCCCTGAAAGAGAAGATGACCGCTAACCTTGTGAGGTCACATCACTCGCATTCGCGGGTTCAATGCAAAAGAGGCTGAAGTGTCTGTGCACTGATTATTTATTACCTCGGGAGGCAGGACCGATGACATCATTCCAGGGCCTATCGGTAGCTTTAATATAAAATACTCAGCAAATACCTGACAAGCAGGCATATCTCAAAAGTATTGTTTTGGCAGTCATCTTCTCTTTCAGGGAACCATTGTACTACTCAACAAGCTGTTAAAGATGCCAAAAATTATAAAAATCACCCTGAAAGATTGGGTCAGTGTGTTTGGCAATAGCCATCCAGGTGACAAAGTCTAACTTGAGATAAACTAATATAAATACTATTTTTTATTTGTATTGTTAGTACAGAGACGTATTTGTAATGTTTACAGTAAAATAGTACATTTGTTTATATTATTGATTGATGGCACTCAGGTGAACTTGTAACTTCCTTCAAATTTAAAAGTGTACCAATACATACTTCCTGTAAAAACTAACTTACTCAATAGTACTGTTTGTGTATCTTAAAGGGGGCACTCAATTTTAGCCTTTTATCTTAATTTGTGGAATTTAGTTTTTTATTGAAAAAAACTAGGATCCCTGGTCATTAGGATGCACTTTTGAAAAACATGTTTAGTATTTCACGGGACGCCTGCAAAGGCTGAAGGGGAATGGAGTGCTTGTGGGACTTGGGCAACAAAGTGTTAGTAACAAAGTAAACAGACAGGACAGGTCCCCTACTGTTTGGCGGTCCGCTAGCTGCTTGAGCGGTTGTGGAGAGTAGGGAACAGGTGGTCTCCGGTATGGTTGGAGACCGAAACATAGATTGAGGAAATCCCCCTCCCCCCTTCTTCTGGAGGGCCAGTCCCGGCAGCTTACCTAGTGGTAGGGAGACCCAGCTACCCTGGGGAGACAGAAAGGTACCCGGACCGACCTCCATCAAGCGTGAGCCCTGGAGTGGCCCGCAGGACCTGGAGGAAAAGGGAAGAGGGTTAGGAGAAAGTTGTATAGAGTAGAGCCTCACTGAGGCTAAAACACACAAGATGCGAAAGAACAGGTGTGGCCGGGGGTCCCCTCTGACCTACGAGGAACTTGGGCGGCGAAGCTTGGCCCGGCCTGGGGAGTGAGATTCACCCCCCCCCCCCTCCCCCAAAAGATGGACCCCCAGCTTCCCGCAGAACCGCAAACATGGGACAGGAAAGAAACTTCATGCTGCACACATAAACGCGAACTGGAAAACAAAAAGATCATGGAGAGGTTACTGAGAACAGGCTATGGATTAGAGGCCATCCGCGCTGTGGAAAGGAACATCCTCCCCCCCCCCATCAGGAGGAAACCTTTGGTGGACTTGGCGGAGAGGGCGCCCCCACTCCGGGCATGCTAACCAATGATTTTTGGGCAGCTGCAATGTCCAATGAAGAAGTTCTGACGTAGGTCTCTACAGCAGAAGAGGACCAACGTCCCAGCAATTTAATAATGTGTTGATTTAACCCCTGCTCGTGTAGCCAATGTGGCAGCTCCTCTCTGGAAGGAAAAAGGAGAATAGGACTGAGAAGGAAATCTGGCTTTTGTCAGGAGGGAGGAGAGGTGGGAAGAGAACCAGTGTCTGGAAATAATAGAACCTTAGTTGTGAAGAGAGGATCTGAGGGAAGAAGAGAGCTCTTGGCTGCGAGATATCTGGACAGAGAAAGGAGTGAATCTTTGATAGCTGGATGAACTGACCTCTATGGAGTTGATCCACCTTGGAGGACCTCAGGAGAAGGAAATGGCCACCAGGAAGCTTAGATAGGTCCAAGTGTCGCAAGCCAAGTGCTGGAAAGCTGGATGGAGAAGGAACAGAGAATTCCGAACAGCAGAGGAAGCCGAAGAAAGCACATAAACACAGCACCTCCATGGTGAGGTCATCCGATGAATTGAAGCAGCCGTTCCTGAGCGTGGAGAGCAGAAGTCGAAGGACGTCCAAGGAAATTGGTAACCTGGAAGGCACTGCTGCCTGGAGAGCTCTTTCTATGCCATGGACAGGAGATATGCTACAGGGATGGACGAGAGATGGAACTGATGTTGAATGCCAGAGAAGTAGGATCTGATAGATGAAGGGAGGAGGTTCAAGGAGATCTGTAGGTAGGTAATGAATGCAAGGGTGTGGTCCAGGTGGAAGACTGAATAAGATCTGGTTCTGGGTGCAGAATAGGAGGAATGCTGACCACGGCAGTGGAGTAGGTGGACCAGGTGGAAGGTGTTAAAGCCTCAGACATGAACTGTCGCACTGTGCAGAGGAAACCGGAGAGAGTAGGGTTCAGCGAAAGTTAGGTCCTTGAAGGGGATGACTGGGTGAGGAAAAGAGTCTGCATTGGGAACCAGGCTTCAGAACTTGAGGACCTGCAGGTGGGAAAGAGAATCAGGAAAATTACTGAATGTGATGAACTTGAATCAGGAAGTTGAAAGAGACAGAAATCCAAACTAGGAAGCGGAGCAACTGCATAACTATAGAAAAAGAAGAACGTCCGTTGTTGATAATTTGGACTGTAGCTATATTATCGCAGATGAACAAGATAAGACTTCCTGGGCCAGAGATGACCCCACAGAGAAGAAGCTAATACAATAGGGTACAGCTCGAGGAGAGGAGAGGACTTTTGTTGGGCAAGTAGGGACTGGATTTCCTGAGGAAAAGTATAAAAGAACCAATGAGAACCTAATAGCCCGCTGAAGCCCAGGTGGGAGGCGTCCGTAAACAGAAGGTCAGGAGCAGTGATAACCTGGTGGTGAACTGAGGAGGTGTTCTTGGGCCTCTAGAGGAGCTAAGCTGCTAGATACGGCTGACTTTGGACATAGGTTGATTGAATGCCCGGTGGATGCACAGACTCCGACGGAGAGTTGCTGGAGCGAGCTTTTAGGGCTTTGACTCAGGAGGCTGGAAGAGGAGCTTAATGTCCTACAGGAGCCCTTGATGGATCATTTTGGCAACATTGGAGGAAGGAGCAGGAGAGAGAGGAGGGGGGGGCAAGGAGGAGTATGAGATGAGCCTGGTAAGGAAGAGAGGAGACAGAGGCAGCTGCCTCGGGCTGGGAAAACAGGAGCGGAGAAGCCACGGGAGAAGAAGATTTTGGACAGGCTAGATGAGAGACATTAGGAAAGGCCGATTTGCTTGAAGAATCACAGGGGCACTTAGGAGGAGGAGGGAAGCAGGCCTCTGCAGAAACAGAGCTGCAACAGATGGAAAAGAGAGCAGCTCGATCCGCCACCTTAGGAATTTGTAAATGTGCATCAAACATGGCCTTAAGAAGCTTCTGAAGAGGCCAGTCCTTATAATGGAGAACCTTAGCTCAAAGACGCTTGGAGCTAGCTGGAGCGGGGCTCCGCTGGGGATGGAATGTAGGAAGAGCGTCCGTTGAAGTAGAGAAGTGTCACAAAGACGGCCAAGTGGGCGGTGTCAGAACCAGGAAGGAATGAAATATACAAAGACGATGATGTGAAATGAAATGATGATGGCGCTTGCTTGCGCCGGTTTATTGTAAAATAAAACAGTTGAACAAACAGAAAACAACAGGGCACGGCACTCTATGCCAAAATAAAAGAGACAAACAAAACGGACTAAACAAAATAAACAGTGGACTAACAAACAAACACGGTGAGCTTCTATTTAACGATGACTACTATTCTTATTATTATTTCTACCTCCGTCTCCTATCCCATTCTCCACTCACCGAACACCAACCCCAGTATGTGACAACGTGCATCTATATATACTGTTGTGCTGGGATTCAATTATTAATTATTCACTTGAATCCCAGCACATGAGTTAATAAAGTGCAATTCCCCATGCTCACATATTATTACATTTTACTTGCACGTGAAGTGCTGTGCAATCCTCGTGCCTAAATACACATATACATTTTAAACACTTGTGTTACACAGACCCGTTTATATCCCGTATACCAATGACTATACACCAACATTTAACACACCACACGCAACACATAACAGATAATATACACAGGGGTGGGCACTTTGTCACAAGAAGTCACAAGGGGATGGGGCTCGAGCTGCCCTGTGGAATTGCCCGGGCTGGAAATCAGTGTCGTCCTCAGAAGAAAGATTCAGATTGAGCCCCATGGCAGCAATGCAGGAATGCTTTGTAGACCCCCTTTTTTTTTTACTTTAATTCTTCTTTAAAGAATTTTAGCCAGCAAGCTGTTCACATGTGGCAGCAATGCTAGCAAAAGCCACAGGGCAGTGACATCAGCTCCCTAGCAACAAGCCTCCTATGTTGTTGTTGGGAAGGGGTTTTTTCAATGCAGCAGATTTGTACATTTGAGAAAGGAGAAGAAGACTTCTGAAATTAGTTGGAGACTGAAGTTGATTAGAAGCAATTACCCTCCACTGTACAAATTACAACGATGTGCTGCTTTTTATGTGAAAAATGAGAAAAAGCAGGTTGCATAGAGGATGTGTATTGAACCTTGATGCCCCTGATAAAATGAGGGAGTGGTTGTACAGTATTTGTTATTAGCCTATTTGTTTTACAGTGGGTCTATCGCTATATCGCGGCCCTCGATATATAGCGGATTTATATTGGACCCCTTAATTTTTTCTCTTGGCATTTAACTAATTTAATTCCTAAAAGGTATATCAAATTACCAAATGGCACAAATTGTAGTTCAGTCAACAAAACTCATGCAGTAGAGAACAATATTTATTAAATCTAAACAACAAATACTATGTTACACATATTTTCATTAGACAAAGCCGATAAACAAATGGTTTGAGGTAATATATAAAGCCCTTTCTGCTGATTATTGGACATGTTTTTTACTGAATGACGAATGAGAAACTTGCCATTTGACAGACAAAAGGGTGCAAAATATTGTTGATGTTTACGATTTTAATGTAGCTTAAAAGTGATTTTAAGCTACCTGCTTGACTCACCACTTTGCTAAATGGAACAACATTGTGGCATAGAGCTCCCATGAACAGCTTTGTGCATGTACACAGGTTTGACAAGCCCCAGCCTCGAAAATGTGTCCCTGTTTTTTATTTTGTCTTTCTCCTGCCTTTTTAGTTATTTAACATATTTTACAAATAAATAGACAAACCGAGGCCTACGTTTATAACACTTTAACCCTGTGTTAAGCCTGTTTAGAATGTTTCAAAAGAAACAATTTAGAAACAAGAGTTCCATCGGCAGACATGACTATCCAGGATCTTAAGCATTTCCCAAACAGGCATCTGATGTTCAGGTCCACTTTTGCAGGTAGTTACAGAGGCTGATTTCTTACCTTAGCCTTACCTTTATTTCTGTAGGGGCCACTCACAACCTCATCCTTTTCCACTCACAGCACTACACTATTTATTCACACCTGCACTTTATTTAAATAATGTTTGTGTTTTTGCATGTGGACAAAACAGGCAGCTTAACCATACTTTTCACATTTAGCTTTGATTCATAAACCTTTACTGGGTTGCTAATTGTGTTTGTAGCTCAGTCTGATTTATCACCCTCTTAAAGAGCTTGGTAAAACATCTGTAAACATTAAAAAGCCAATATTTATGTCCTATACTTTATCAACACTATTTATCTTTGGGTCATTATTTATTCTCGGTGAATTTAGACTTTATATTATGCTTTTTAAAAGCTTGTTAAAAATGTTGTTTTTAAAACATGCTATATAAACAAATGTTTTAGCCAGTGTAGACAAGCCAAAAGCAAAAGTTTAGTCTTTTTTATTTTTTTTTTTTTTGGATGGTCTTCATACTAGACACCACATCCAAATTGTCCCCTTGTAAAAATACTTTAATAACTAGTTTTAGCTTAATATTAACAACACATCTTTGTTCACATTGAATCCTATACACCTACTTAAAACAGGCAACAGATATGACCAATCAACAGAACTCTGTAGGCAATGGTCCAGACTGGACTGTTTCCACTTGGACTTGTTGAGCCAGTAGCGGTAACTCATGACATCAGTACATAATGTCACAGAAGTGGATAATTATCAAGCAAATTGTAGTCACACTAAATTAGCAGCTTTTTTGAAGGACATTTGAGTGTTATTTGACCTGTCATTAGTGCACTATTCAAATTCCTTGGAAACCTGGGGCCATGTTAAGAACTGCTATTCTCACCAAAAAAAATAATTTTCTTAAATTTTTTCTTATCTTTTTTCTTAAGATCTGCTTGTGGCAGGTTTGTAGAAGAAATACATATAGCGTGTTTTAATAGTTCATTTTTTTATGGGTAAGTTAATATAAACCTAAATCATGCTATAATTAACAATTTAATTGTTTTAAGAATTATTTGATAGCCTTAATATCAATTAATGAAACTATTTATGCAATGTGTATTACATATTGATGAGATGTGTATTATTATTATTATTATTATTATTATTATTATTATTATTATTATTATTATTATTATTATTATTTCTTAACAGACGCCCTTATCCAGGGTGACTTAGTTGTTACAAAATATCACATTACAGATAAGAGCAAAATAAAGAATACAGTAAATAATTACATTTAAGAGCAAATTCAACTAAGAACAGTTAAACTTATAGTAAAAATATTTGCTTATAAGAGTAAATTCCATTAAGAGCACAACATAAGTACTATAAATGGATAAGAACAATTTTAAATAAGAGCAATTACAAAAAACGTGAATACAGATACCTACAACAATAAAATCAAGTGCAAGATACAGGAAATAATTATGAATGTTTTACTTCAAATATTGCAACTTTTTGTAGAATGTAGGCATTGTGTGAGGTAGGCATCTGCTGTGATTTACTTTTAGATTCAATCAAGTTGAAAGGGGGAGGTTTCAGGCAGGGGAGTGTAGGTAGGGGTGTAGAAAGTTAAAGCTAACATGCTTAAGATGAGGGATGGGGGATTGTAGAAAATCAACAATTGAAAAATAAGTAAAGATCTACTTTAAAATACCCTAGTTCATAGAAAGTTGAATCTAAATGACTTTTTAATAAAAGTAATGTCCACCATATATTTGTAGCAATGCAGATTATTGAAATTATTGGCAATGAAGCCTTATTTTGAGGTGATATTAGAAATTTCTTACAGCTGTGGCTTTTTGTGTAATCAGTATTTAGTAGGGTTTGGTCATCACTCAGCTAGGCAATGTTTTATGTAATATTATTTAATACTGTATGTATCACGGAACTACATTACAGATCTATATATATATATATATATATATATATATATATATATATATATATATATATATATATATTATTAGATAAAGATACATTTTCTATTTTGAATAAGCCGTTGTAAATTATACAATGTTTTCAGCGGCGTACAAGGCAGAATATCATAGAATTTTCAGAATTTCAACGTATGGACACTATGGGTACCGCTACAAGGATTTTGCCCCTTGATATGTGAGTAACGGGAAAAGTGGCATTTTGCTGGGGTTCTACAGTAACGTAGAACACACTGACCTCTGCTGTATGGATTGTGCAGAAAGATAAGACTCCAATCCTTGTCCTGGTCCAGTAGTTTTCTCTCTCCCAAAATGACCAACCCTTTCAAAACTGCACTCTATAAGGACTCATGTAAGACATTTAGCTGAGGTCAGAGGTCACAGACAAGGACATTTTTTGATAGAGCATATATGGCTTCTTATATGTGTTCCATAGTAACCATGACCTTATTAGCACTGAAAGGAGTTATGAGTAGGGGTTCTGATTTTAGGGTTTTAGTCGATTGCCCCCACCCCCCCACCCCGAATGCTTTTCTTTCTGCACAGGGGTGGCCCAGTCGTATTGCCCGACGCCTGGGACACAAGATTTGTCGTTATACTTTGTCCGTCAGACAAGTGTTTTTCAGTTATTTATTTTTCTTATGCTGGCTCTGTTGCTAGAAAGGCACTCCGGGTATTTATTTATTTATGATTTATTCTTATTTCATTTATATAGCACCTTACGTCATAGAAACTGAGGTGCTTTAAATAAAACATAACACACACAGCATAATAAAACATTAAAATAGCATTCAAAATATAACAAATACTATTTCAAATAAAAGTAAATTCACGTCCAATCATATTTAAAAAGAATAAATAAAAAAAAACAGTAATAATAAAAAGATTGTAATAAAAAGGCCTGTGTACATAAATAGGTCCACCATCTTGACTTGAAAACAACAAAAATCCTAGCTTCTCTGACAAAAAAAGGCAGCATGTTCCATAATGTAGGAGCCTTATAAGAAAAGGCCCTTCCTCCCATTAAGGGCTTTATATGCTGCAAGCGAGACACCAAAGACTATGGAATCCCAGAAAAAGAGTGCATTAAAATAATCGATTCTCAATGAAACAAAGACATGCATTAGCCTCTCAGCATCCGATACAGAAATAATAGATCTAAGTTTAGCTCTATTTCTTAAATGATGAAAAGATGCTTTAGTAATTTTCCTAATATGGGACTGAAATGATAGAATAGGATAAAAAAATGACCTCTAAATTTTTTACTTCAAGTTTTAGTTCTGAGGAAAGGCTGCTGGTTCCTCCTGAAGTGGTGATGGAAAGGCTGCCGGTTCCTGCCCTTCTCTACGCCCAAAACATTTCAGGGGGGTGAGCCTGAAACTCCTCCCCCTTTGGCCATGGAGGCAGCAGTAATGGCTCCTCCCCCTCTGTCTCTCGGGATGGCAGCGATAGCTCCTCCCCCTCTGTTTCTCGGGACAGCAGCGAAAGCACCTCCACCTCTGACTCTCGGGACAGCAGTGATAGCTCTTACCCCTCTGGCTTTCAGGATGGAAGTGATAGCTCCTCCCATTCTGGCATGTCAAACAGCAGCATCAACTCCTCCCAACTGGCCACATGGAACAGCAGCTCATACCCCTTGTTCCAGCTCAGCCACAGCGGTTCTACCACTGTCCGCCTCACCCACCCTTGTTCGGGTGGCAACCCGTTCCATCTCCCGCAAGGGAAGAGGCAGCTGGAGGTTGTGTACCTGAGGTCGGCCCAAGGAACTTCTTGACATCCCCGCCAGCAGTTCTCTTCCTGGCCACACCACGTGCACATGAGCCAGACATCCCAGGTCTCCTCCCCCTCTTGTTGCGGGTGCCGCCATTGTGGTTGCTGTGGTGGTTGCTGTGGCTCCCACTGCTGCTGCCGCTTCCCCATTTTCGCAGTTTTTTTTTTTTTTTAAATCTACTCACCTCCGGATCTGTCGGGCTTTTTCTCTCCCACTGCTGACACCAAATGTGACAGACCAGGAGGTAAAATGGTAAGTTTTTAGCTGTATTTTATTGATTTATAACAAAGCAAACAATAACATGGCTCATAACACTCTCCTCAAAAAGTGCACCTTCCTCCCCTATATATATTAGTGACGTGACAATTAATCAATAAAAAAACCCACATTCCACATGTGAACAATTAACAACACACACACACACACACACACACACACACACACACACACACACACACACATACACACACACACACACACACACTGTCACAAGGTGCTATATGTGTCAACTAACTCATTTAATGATACAGCCTGAGCAGCTGGGAATAAATTAAAAGCCTCACAAAACTTTGTGGCTGTTAATGAATTAACTATCCGAGTTTTAATTATATGAGCCTGGTTCTTTACAATTATGGGTAGTTTAATTTCAAAATGAATTGCAAGATGAACCAAAACAGAAGGTCAGAAGTTACATATTTTGAACATTCAAACAATGAAAAGTCACTTGATCTAAAGTAGTCCCATGATTATGAGTAGGACCTCTAACATGCTGTACATAATTTAGAGAATCCAATTCTGAACCATTGAATCAGTATCAATGTCCACATAGATATTAAAGTCACCCAATAAAAGAACCCTATCATAGCTAACAGACAGTATAGATTTTAAAAAAAGCAAATTCAGTCAAAAAAAGTAAATAAGACTTGGGTGGACAATATACACTTGCAATAAGAACAGGTAATTTGTTATCAATAATTAGCATTAGTAATTTAAAGGATGAATATCCCTTTAAGTTTAAGTTCAGTGCGGAAGAAAGTGGCAAGTCCACCTCCCTGACCAGTAAGACTCTGAAGAAAAGAGTAATTTAGAGGAGAAGACTCAATCATCTCTGTGCCAAGTTTCAGTTAAAGATAAAATATCAAGGTTATAATCTGCAATAAATTCACTGATCAGGGGTGCTTTATTTGACAGAGACCTAACATTAAATACAGCCAGACGTAAAATAGTATTTTCAGGAGCATGTAGTTTAATGGAGGTGACAGGAATGGGTAACACATTACTAGAACACACACCTCTGAATCTGTTGAGTGGTAATAACAGTGGGTAATAAACCTGGTTAGATATTACAACTGACTCTTTTCTGTTTTGTTTCTTGGCAGCTCTCTGTAAACAACCTCCCCTCCCAATTTACTAGTTTAAATGACTTACTAAATGATTTTCAATATTAGCAGCTAATCTACTTGCTCCTGACCTATTGAGGTGTAGTCCACCTTTCTTGTAGTACTTAGATTTCTCATGAAAGCAGTCCCAGTTATTTATAAACCCCAACCCTTCTTTTGCACACCAGCCAGCCAGCCAAGTATTTATAGCCTTAATTCTAACAGGTAATATACTCGACAGCATAATTCTGCTTCCCTGTTCTTTCAGTTTCTTAGTGCTTTATAATTCTCTTTTAACACCTCTGATTTTTTGTCCCATATATAATTTGTTCCAGTGTGTACAATTACCACAGGCTCTGTTTTATGAACTTTTAATAAGCTGGATATTCGATTCAGTGTTCCTGACTTTAGCACCAAGGAGGCAAGCAACAACCTCCCTCCTAATTTCACCCGTTACACAGTTCTCTGTGCCCAGTACTTGATATCTATTTGATAAGTCTATCTCATTAGTAACAGTATCTTGACCATTTGGCCTTCCCTTCCTGTTTTTTCTAACAGCCAACCAATCCATGCTTATTTCAAGCAATACCTCTGATGTGTCTCCTACAGCAAACATATTCACAAGGCTAAGATCAGGATTATTTAAAACAGGTGTATTCACAAGGTTAGGATCCCAGACACTTGCAGTAGAGTCAAGAACCAGCCAGGTGTTATTTTCAATTTGATTAAAACTATTTTCAATAAACTGCTCAGTTTTATATATGTTTCTTAGAATTTCTATTTGCTTATTAGGTTCAGCAATTTCCTGAGTTAGAGTCAGTGTAAGAAGACATTTTTGGCAGATAAAATCTTCCTTAAAATGAATAGCATTAACCAAAGTATATAATTTCACAACTATTATAGGATATAACACATCTTTCAGAATCCATAATAGATAACATCAAACTGCTGCTGCTGAAAAAGTCTGCAGTGTCCACGAATGCTCCAAAATGTCTGACAGCATAACTATAGCAGAAACACATATCCAAAACATCCAGAGTAATATAATACAAGCCTGACACAAGACAGGCCAACACAACACCACAAAACAGCCAGTGTCCTTAATATGCTGTCCTTTATCTCTACTGCTGGCTTGGACAGGGTGGAAGTAATAGCCAAGCTATTGATAACATGATTCAAATCAGCTGCCAAGAACGTGAGATAGAGTGTGCTGATTACTCAGTGCTACAGTCCAGACACATATGTGTCTCAGCATCTTTATTCTGGAAACAACCCAGCTGATAAGGGAATGAGCATTTCAATGTAAAGTGGAGTGATCAAAAAAAGAAGCCAAGTTAGAAGCAACAATTGTGTGAATGTTGGGCCCCAGCACCTTTTCAATTGTGTCTATTTGCTTGATGTTTGACAAGGTTGCCCCAATTGCTTCTCCTAACTTGGCCTTTTGTGTTTGATATTACCACTTTAAATGGCTGTTTTCTAACTTGTTTTTTTCACATTGACAATTTTTGTTACAGATAAAATATAAGAGAAGAAATAAACGTAAATATATAAAGGTAGAGGCCACTCGTCATCTACATTTAGATGGCATGCACCAACAACTCCTAAAAAGAAGAAGAGAAAAGGCAGAGGGAGAAAAAAGGAGGCAGTGGCAAGAACTGGGAGCAAAGAGCGTAACCTGACAAGAGCAAAGAGGAAAGTAGGAAAGGACAAATAAAGGCAGAGAAGCACGGACTGCAGCTGAGACGCAGGGAGGCGCCGTCAGAACCAAACAGGTAGGAGAAGCACGGTCTGCAGCTGAGACGCAAGGAGGCGATGTCAGAACCAAACAGGTGGGAGAAGCACAGACTGCAGCTGAGACGCAGGGAGGCACCGTCAGAACCAAACAGGTAGGAGAAGCACGGACTGCAGCTGAGATGCAGGGAGGCGCCGTCAGAACCAAACAGGTAGGAGAAGCACGGACTGCAGCTGAGACGCAGGGAGGCGCCGTCAGAACCAAACAGGTGGGAGAAGCACAGACTGCAGCTGAGACGCAGGGAGGTGCCGTCAGACCCAAACAGGTGGGAGAAGCACGGTCTGCAGCTGAGAAGCAGGGAGGTGCCGTCAGAGCCAAACAGGTGGGAGAAGCACGGTCTGCAGCTGAGACACAGGGAGGCGTCGTCAGAACCAAACAGGTAGGAGAAGCACGGACTGCAGCTGAGACGCAAGGAGGCGCCGTCAGAACCAAACAGGTGGGAGAAGCACGGACTGCAGCTGAGACGCAGGGAGGCGCTGTCAGAACCAAACAGGTGGGAGAAGCATGGACTGCAGCTGAGACAGAAGGGAGGCGCAGCCAGGAAAAGACAGGTGCAGCAGATAAGCCGGGAGTACAGAGAGACACCCAGGACTGAACCAGGAGTACAGAGAGGCAGCCAGGAGAGAATAATTTGTTAGATCTAAAATGCACTGTTTTATTTATTTATCTAAAGGAAGATCATGGGTGGATGGTGTAAATTGGACTGTTCTGGACTTATTGAATAGCAGAAACCCACTTGAGAGCCTAACCTGCCCCGACCACTCCCAGTACACCTCGCTACATTGTTGGAGGAGTGGCAGTTGAACCGATTCATTGGGGAGCGGGAGACTTGAGTTTGCTTTAGAAATCGATGGTGTGAAGGCTGTAATAGAATCATACTTCATATCTTCAGAGGGCCAAATAAAAATAGCTCATCTAGGATTTGCATGCAATTTTCATCAAATAGGAGGAATAGAGTTTTTCCCTTTGTACTAAAGCCAAGGCACACATTTTGCCAAAATACACTGGAAAGCTGGCTCGTAATGTGAAAGTACTTTAATATTGCAGAATACACCAGTGCTTGGAGGTCTGAAATGATATGCAATGGATAATAATTTGTGAGTAAGATGTTTTCCACATCTGAACTTAATTTAAAAGTAACACCTTTTTCTTAAAATATAATTTTAGTATGCAAATATGGGTCATGTATTTCAATATGAAACTATATCCCACATTCAATCATGTTAATATAAATTCTCTCCTGTGGATGCGTGCTTGCCACAATAATTCTGTCATTTAGAAGACTTCAAGCAGACTCTCTTACTTGTGTTTTTTCCTGTTGGGCGAAACAGAGTTATCCATGGATTAAAACAAGGTAGCTCTCAAAGAATCACAAATGCAAGAATGAACATAACATACAGTATACAGCACAACATATATTCTGAATGTAGCTTATATGTTTTCCTAACAAAGAACGTCATGCCTGGGGATTTGCTCAGCTTTCTCCACCAGCATTCATTTATGCCTTTTCTTGTAACATAGAGGAAGGTTTAAAGTCTAGATGTTTTTTAAGTCTTAAAACCACGTCTTTGATGTCCTTTCTGACTATTTGTGTTTTGCAAGTATTATGGAGATGACATAAGAATTTGTATGGATCATCTCTTTCTACAGATAAGAGTTCATACCAGATTCAAACTACTTTGCCCAAAGTTAAGTCAGTCTCTTTGATGTGCTGTGGCTTTTTCCTTTTATGTATCTTGAGAGACCCTAAGGTCCTTCCCAGTAGGCTTGCTAATTCAGTTTAAGAAATGTAATTGAACTGCCCAAAAATCATAACCATAAAAGCAAGAAGGTTCCATTAGCAGGAGTGCAATAATGGTCAGGAACATATTACTCACTGAATTAAGCATTTTGTCAACAGAAGTGAACGCTTCAGGTTAACTCACTATATATCTGACACCATGGTAAATAGTATAGACTATATGGTTTGAGATGGTTATATAAAACACATTGAGTACTGTAATTTTATTTCTGAGGAGATCACAATACAGATGTTGCCTATTATCTTTTTTTTTTTTTTTTTAACATTTTTTAAGAAAAGCATTTTTGAATAGTAAAATAAATGCTTTTTTATTAACTGTATAAGGATGAATCATGATTCTTATGTTTATGTAGGTGCACCACAGCACCTTTTAATATATTTGAGTTTTTAGTACTAAGGGAATGTTAAGCAAGGTGTCTTTTATTAGAACTAGCAATCTTATCTTTGGCCACCTTCTCTTAAAGGTCTTTTGGTTATTTGCTTTTATTTTCTATTAATGGTGAATAAGTAGATATTTCAAAGACTATATCTGGAGATGTTGTTGTTACAGTAGTGGGGTCACATACATGTTATTTATTAATTATAATTAATTCATTGATACATGTGTGTATTCACTTTAATACACCCATATATAAAACTAGCCCTTACACCATCTAATCACGTCAAGTGTTGTTGTGTAAACTGCCCCCATTGGTCTAGCTGCAATCATACCTGTGACTGCATCTACAATATTGTATTTGAAAGTTAAGGTAAAAAACAGATAGTGGTATGCTATAGCTCAGACACCCAGCAACACACTTCATGCATGTCACCAATTAATCGTCATGAGAGGCTGACTGCAGCCTTTTATTACCTGCTTTACAGGTGAGTCAATAATTTAATGTCTTAATGAACAAGTGCTTATTGGCCAACCAATCAATATTTCAACAATGCAAATTGTTCAAATATATATATATATATATATATATATATATATATATATATATATATATATATATATATATATTATATAATTGTACATGGTATATTTTTGTTTTTTTTTTAATTTAATATCAATATATTCAATAAATACAACAATGTTCTCATTGTACAACCCAAAAACTAAATGTTGTAGAGACCCCTATTATATGTAAATTCATACTCCATTCAGTACAAATGAAAAATTAATGAATTACTAGTTTATTTAACAATTACACATTTGAGTCATTAATTGGCCTTATATTTTTTGTTTTCAACACAAAAAGTTCCACATTATGAAGATTGTTACAAAGATTTGTAGTTTTTTTTTAGTGTGTGGAACTTTTTGAAGCAGTCATATCGACACATTGGGACTTTACAGTCTGAACAGTATGACAGTGTCTGGTTCCGGCTGCCTAGTCTACTCCTGTCTGAGCAAACAATACAATCAGGACGATAGCGGGGATCTTCAAACTGAGCAGGGAAATTCCTCTCAGTGTGTAGAAACAGCCGGTGATTTTGTGTTTGGGGAGGTGTAGTAACTATCTGTGAAAATAATTCTGTGGCTGTGGAAGAAAGGTTGGCACAATTTCAAAACTACACAACTGCCAAGATCAGTGTAAGTCTCTGTCTGTATATGAGTGTAAAAGTCCCAGTTCAACAGCATGCCGGTTACTGCATCATTAGTTTTTATTCCCCATTTGTTTGACTTCATGGGATTGTATTGCTTATAAAACAGTCTTCCTTTAAATTTATGCATACACTCATCTATAAAAATGTGTTGATGGAGAGTGTATGCAGTTCTGTATATTGGCTATACTAGATCCCGAATAGGCCTGATTTTGTGCAGCGAATCATATCCCACTTTTTAACCCCTACTAGCCTGAAGTGTGGTGTTGTCATTGAAATGTAAAAATGTGTACAGTAGTTGGAATCTATTTCTAGGCATCACCATTCTAAAATCCACACAAGTGAGCCACCATGTGACCCAGTAATCAGCAATAGCTGGTTTGGATGCAAGACCCATAGCAATTTCAAGTGTTACAAAAGCCTGGATTTCAGAAGCACTTACTGGGCTGTACTCTCTAAAATGTGATCTCAGAGGGAGATCAATTATGCTGTCTATCATCTGCTCTGCATATTTATTTGTTTCAAATGAAACCATTTCAAAAAAGACTTTGGAAAAAATGTGTAAAAAAAAGTCTACAGGTTCCCAGTCATCTGCATTAAAATACAAACCAATGTATTTGGTAAACTGTGGTTTCCAGGAAGGACAGTACTGACCCTCAATTTCCGCAGTGGAACCCATAGTTCTGAGTCACAGTCTGTCAGGTTTCTTGGTGCAGCTACCTTGTCTTGGGCTGCTGCAGAGGTCTCAGCTACAGCCGAAACATTAATAAATTCTACCTTGTGTCTCTTTCTGTTCAACCCCTGCAGTCTTTCTGTCCTTGTCTCTGTCTGTGTCACCCAGAGCTACCTAAAGATACAGTCAGAGACAAAAAAAGTATCTTTCATTTGAAACAAAGTTATGAGCTTATAGAAGACAACCCTAGAGTTTGTGTATGTGTTCATTTGGAAGATCTCTCGAACAAATGTGATTACACTTATACACAGTACTGTTTGTTTGGTTAGTTTTTTTTTCCCCTTTCTCCTTCCTCATCTCTTCCTATCTCAGTAGCTAAACTGTCCTGAGGACCAATAACTTTCGGGCTCACTATCTTGGTCGGCAAATAGAAGAACAACAGCCTGCAGTGCAGTGTTTTTGTTGACAGTATAAAAATAAATAACAAACAAGAGGAGTAATTCAAGACATAAATAGACAGCACTGCTAGGGCGATCTTATTTTCTTCAGCGAAAAAAAAAAGTTCAACATTTTCCAACTTTTTCTGAACTGTTTTTGCTGTTCTGTGGTAGTATTTTTATTTGTAAAAAGTCACGGAAAGAAAAGCAGTACAGCCCAAGACGTCTTTGAGAGGGTTTGTTTAGAACCTGTATAAGTTTCCTGCGGCACTCAATCTAAAGGGCCGTTCACACCGGACGTGGTGCGGCACTGCCGTGCGGCAAAAGCAAATTATTTCAATGAAGGCGGTCACGTCCAGCGACAGAGGGAAGTGGCACTCAAGCGGCACCGCAGAGCGGCACGCAGGAGAAAGTAACAACCAATCAGGGGAAATTAGGAGGCTCCGTTGCGAGGAAAAAAAAAAAAAAAGAACACAATGGAGTAAAAGCTTGTGGTTCTGATTTCTGATTTTCCAGAGTTGTATAATACAACATTAAGTAGGTTTGAAATCTGTCTTCATCAAACCGGAGCTCCTGTATCAGCCGATGATATTCGCCGTACCTTTTTCTTTTCTTGAGAATGTCATGGACCCACAGCAACCTTACATTTTTTTTTTCTTTTTCCGGTAGAGTGGGGCGATCACAATTATCTATTTTTGTTTGCTGTTCATTGTTCTAGGTATTGTGTTGTTAGACGCACAGTACCACTGATTGCTGCTGTGTTTACAAACTGTTTATTTTCACACATTTTATTTTTCAGTAACTATTAAGAATGCCTGGCCAGGCTAGAATGGTACACTATAATGGATCACTAATAATTAATCATTATGTGTGACAGGTGTCACAACTTCACATATAAAATGTTGATGATTATCTGGTGTGTGGGTAAGAAAAGAAAAAAAAATCTTAAACCCCAGTACTAGTCATTTGCCCTCATTTGGAGAAATATTTTGCCACATCTTACTATATACAACTCTTTTAGTGTGCACTTTGCAATGTTTTTTTGGTTAGAAAATGCAGTACGACATTGTGGCAAAGTTGTTTATTGTGTACAGGTGCTGCAGTGATGTGCTGCGTAATCAACACACAGAAAAGTTATAATCCAGTTGGAAAAACAGTTTATTTTTAATCCAGGTCTGGTGACCAAATAATAATCCCTGGCAATAGACAACTATATGTAGTGTACAGGGTAAATAATAATGGGATCCCAGTCCCAAACAATAAACATGCGTATCTTACCTAGATGTTTATAAACTAAAAAGGTGGTCCTTAAATTGTTTCACATTTTTTAGCAGATCTGTCTTTTCTAGATTTGGTGTGAGTGTGTGCAAAATGTAAACGTACAAACTGCTGTCTATCGTTGTGGTTATGTATCACAACTTTACGGTTCTATGTAGGACCAGGCCCGAAATTACAATTTTCCCTTCCAGTCCGATCACACTCAGCCGAGAAAACCTTTCAATGGCCAAGTGAGACCGAATGAAGCTGAAAAAAGGGTGTATCTGAGCAAAACAGTAGCCCCATGCGCCACAGAGATAAAACGGACACAAACAAAGGAGATAGCTGCTTCCGCATTCAGCGCTCAAAGAATATCACTGAAATTTGCAGAGCTTTTTGAGATGTTATAGTAATAAAATAATGACTTGGTTTGCATCATTGAGGAGTTTGGTGATAACATGAGTGATCAGGAGAGGATTTATCAGTATGCACATCTGTGAAAAATACAGCAAACAAGTGGTGACTGCAAAGAGTTAATACAGATTGAATCTGCTCCTAAAAATCATATAGTAAAATATAATAGAAAAAAACAGAGCAAATTCTATATTCTAGATGTTCAGCATTCAAAATTCTAAAAGTTATTAACTAAAAAAAAAAAAAAAAAAAAAAAAAAAAACATTGACCAGGGGTCACAAATGGAGATTAGATAAAGGGGCATTCACAAAAGAAAATAGGAGGCACTTTTTTACACAGAGAACTGTGAGAGTCTGGAACCAACTCCCCAATAATGTTGTTGAAGCTGACACTCTGGGATCCTTCAAGAAGTTGCTTGATGAGATTCTGGGATCAATAAGCTACTAACAACCAAACAAGTAAGATGGGCTGGATGCCTCCTCTCATTTTAAAACGTTCTTATGTTCTTTATGTAATTTGCTTTATAAGTACTATAAGAGTCATACCCCAGATAATCAAATACTTTAGGATTTCATTAAGCTGTATGACTTTGTCAGTGGCAAGCATTATGGGAGATAATGACAATTAAATTTCACAGAAAATGACAGCTTTTGTATAATATATAAGTCATCTTATAATCATAAAGTATAAAGATGTAATACGCCCACAAACCTTTATAAAACGTGTAAGAACTTTCTATCAAGCTCATTATTTTCCTTTATTTTAGCTTTGACTTTTGACTTCAATTTATGAAATGCACTTTTAGGCTAATTTATCAGATAGCTATCTCATACTTATCACTGACCATTAACATAATGGTTCCTATTCATATAACTGTTTGAATGAATAGTTTGTTAAGGACTGTTTTGATTAATTAAATCAAGTAAAAGGGAATTGGATGTTCATTTACTCTTCATTTACTGTTTATTCTAAAATAATATTTTTAGTTTTTTTTTTTTAAATGTCTTTAAAAATATTACATAAAACACCTTGTACATTTGTTTAATAAGGCTCTTTATTGTTTTAGTATGTCTCCAATTCTGAATGCTGTTGCGTTCTTTATAGAAATGTTCTATTATTTTTTCCTATTGTGCTATTGAATCCACCTGCTTCTTCTAGTTCTATACTTACCTATACTTACCACCAACAGGTGGTTGCAAAATCATTATTGATATATATATATATATATATATATATATATATATATATATATATATATATATATATATATATATAGTAAATGTAATATCATTACAAGTTCTCAGATCCAGTTTTGTTGTAACATTTTGGTAACCGGGACGTTGCAAGCAAGATGGCAGTCAGTTTGATACAATAGATCTATATTATATATTATTATTATTATTATATCGTTGTTCACAATAGTAGGGTATAATGATATATATAAACTTCCCCCATAGGGGGGTATATATTAATTAGGTAATTTAGATTTTTAAGGATACTTTCTCTCCCTAAACTAAAACTACATGTAATCCCAAACTGCCTGAACGGTACTCCCAAAATAGTGTGACAAAAAGGTGAGACATTTTTTGTTTTGCATTCAAAGAAAGCCTATGTGAAGAGTGATGGAGCTGTCCAAGGTGCTGAAGCAAGATCAGGACACGTGACCTCATGGAGCCGTCTGTGTGCTCCTGTGCTTTATTCTGTTTAATTAAAGTCTGGTTGGGGCACATTACAGGAATAATTAAGTAATCAGTTTGAAAACTGCATTTGTGTATATAGAGTTAATTATATAGTTAGTTCATTTTGTTGAATGAAGACTGGTACTGGTACTGCTGCTCTGTATCTCTTGGTGCATGGTCTAATTTAATTGGGGTTTTGTTGACTAAGCCTCCTTTATATCTATTCTGAGTTGGTTCTCTTGTTTCTCCATCCTTTCTTCTAGTTGGCTGCTAGTATACAGTCTTATTTTTGTATTTAACAAACCATGCTAATTTAAAGGAGTCTTAGTCATGAGAAACATGATGAAGTCCAGGAAATGTCCAACAGCTTTCTTTTATTTAAAAAAAAAATAGCAGGAATAAGTTTTTTGTACTTAGAAATTGTCTGTGTCAAACATTGATTTCATTATAAAATGTGTTAAGAACTACATATCCTCTCCATTTCAGCTGATCTGCAACAACAACATTTAGACAGTTAATTCTGGAGCCCTCAGGTGACCTTCAGATTTATTTGCTGTATAAAGGATATCAAGCCAGATGACTAAATTAGGCTTGGGTGATGAATTGCAGACTCCACTATTACACACGTCTTATGTTGAATATGATTTTTTATGAGTAACCAGTAAAAAAATATGCACACAAATGGAAAGTTAATGGTCCTAAACAAATTTAATTTACTGAAATAAAAGTTGAGTAAATACACTGCTGAGTGTGTCAGTGCTTCCATGCAGTCTTTTCAGTCCTGATACATTGCTCATTTGGGACCATTCTCAAGTATTATTAAGTGTCATATTTTATTGCTTTTATTGTAGGAATGAACACAATATATTTGCTAACAAAGAAGGTCAAACTAAATTCAAAGACAGATTTAAATTTTACTAAGCTACTAAGCTAATGCCACACATTATACCGTACAAGATACTAAGACAATTATTCTCAAAATATTTTTAGGTGGTATATCCCTTTGAGGTGAATTTGGTTTGGAGTGATCCAACTATAGTATAATGTATTGTTAAATTATAGATCTTGAAATCTAGATGTATGTGGTTTAAACATGAATTATCTTAATAATAAAGCAAAAGACATATTGCAGTACTCAAATGTACAGTTATGTCTGTTTTTATAAAAGACCCCTGACACTGCGTATAGTGGGTCTGCTTGTCATTTGGTAGTTTCATAACCCCTTTGAAATCTTTTCATGACTTAATGAGACATCACTTCACGTTCTGTACTTGACTGAGAAGAACAAACAATATGCATCATGAAACATTTTCTCCCATGGATGATAATGTCACCACCCACAGGATACTACACATCCAGCACTGGTTTGAACTCCAAGGCACTGTGGCAGGCAGGCGAGTGGAAAGAGGCCCAGAGACAGATGGCAGTTCAAAAAAAATACAAATTTTATTATAAATAACACAAAATAAACGTGCACAACGGCAAAATAAAAATCTTTAAACACAAAAAGAAAGACAACAAAACAAAACTTACAAAAATAAGGTTTTCAGGCTGGGCAATGCCTTCACTGGATTTAGCAAAATTCAACAATCACAAACAATCACAAACAATCACAAACAATCACAAGCAATCACAAACAATCACAAACAATCACAAACAATCACAAACAATCACAAACACCAACCTGCTTCCTCAGTTCCCTCCTCTTCAATGAGAAGCAGAGGCCTCCTTTTATGTCAGGTGGCTGGGCGCTGATTGATCGTTAATTAACCTAATCAACCCCAGCCACCTGAACATAATAAACCCGGGCAGGTAGGGGAAATTAACCCCATCCCTGCCAATTTAAAAAGGGCAGAGCTTTGCTCTGCCACAGACACATTTTCACTTTGAGGTAAAACACAGAGAACACACTAGTTGGAACATTTGTCAGCTTATTTCCTAAGTGTCCATAGTTTATTATGAGTGTTTTTGAATTTACGTTTCCTGATTGAATTAGTTTATTTTTTAATAAATATATTTTTTAATGAACTTGAACTTCTGAAAAATGTGTACAGCAATGGGCAAAAGATTTGCATCAACTTAATCAATGAGCTAATTTTGTTTTATAAAGTTGAATGAAACCTGCTGAATAATGTTCTCTTTATGAATACATGTTAAGCACTTCAGAAAACATTTATTGCGTTTCAGCTTTCTTTCAAAACCCTTCAAGTTTTCAACACCGTCAGACAAAAGTGAAATGTAATCTAATGATATGATTTGAATTCTGAAAAAATACGTATATACTTTTTTTTGCATGTTCCAATAAAATGTATTTACTTGGCTTAACTTAGTGTATAGTTCAAATTTACAAACAGCACTACTTAATTAGCGTAAGGATATTTAATTAAAAAAACCTAATAATTTTTTTGCCCTAAACACAATTTATGCTTTTTTTCTTCAAATCCACTATTTGACCTGGATTATAAATGCAATAAGGCCCTTCAGGGCGTCCTTATACACTGTATATACAGACTGCTCCGAGGCGTCCATATATTCAACGTATATATGACTGTTGGGCCTTATTGGATATATATATATATATATATATATATATATATCTATATATATATATATATATATATAAACCTATATATAATAATATATATTTTGGATATTCCGAGTCCATAGAAATCCACGATTGGAGAAAACTAGACTGTAAATCACATTTGAAAATCGATATCCATCGCAATATATTAAAAGTTTACATTTTATTTATTCATGTCGAGATCAAATATAGAAACATTGAGCACTTTTACATCAGTGCTGATGCATTTCGACAATTCTGTCTTCCTCAGAGCATATCAAACAAATGTGTTTGCCTCCCCCTATATTCAAATACACACATTCCCTCACTCGTCATTCATTGCACTCAATTATAAAATTAGCTATACAGTCATACAATTAATAAATAAAACAGGATATCCAGTATATATTTTTCAGTAACAGACTACAAATCAATTGTACAATCCAAAATGATGTTATAATAAAATGAATCCAACAACAAAAAAAGCTTACTTAACATGCTTTATCGACCTAGTAATTGTTTTCCAATAATCAATTATAATAAATATTTCATTTGATTCATTCAACATTAAGGGCCTCATTCACTAAACAGCAGTAAATGACCAGAATTACCGCTTGGCAGAGAGCAGCCACACAGTGCGCAAAAATCAACCAGCGGTAGCTCTATTCCCTAAGCTAATTATATGCACAAATAAAGCAAGCTAAATGATTGATTTGCAAGTTGTCACAACGCACAGAATTCAGCATGCGGAATTATGTATGAGGTTTACACACACTGTATTATAGTATATAAGGGCACTTGAAAGAAAAGGTAAGTACGGTTCTGAGTTTGTCACAATGACAGCCACCAAAGAGGACAAAGTGAGGAATCTAACATTTACAGACCAGGAGCTAAATGTATTAGCAGAAGAAGTGGTGGGGAATTAGTTCTGAATCGGTGAGCACGTTAACTTCAATGAAACATTAAAGACTAAATAGATGCACTCAGTGGGAGGAGGGCGGGGGTCTTGTCCCAGATCATAGCATTCTGTGAGACAGTTGAAGCAGAGAAAGTCACTGTTAATGGAACATTTATGTTTAATTTTGCAAACCAAATACATATTTGATTGTTCAGATTGACCTCCCTCTAATTTATTTTGTAGTATTAATAAAAAAACAAACCAGAAAAGCACTCGCTCAGTCAAATAAAAGTTCCCTATTTACATTTCAAAAGGTGTTTGGCAAAATGTTTCTTTTTTAACATTAGATGCCGTTTGATTGCTTGTGTTTGTGACCGCACCTCAACCTGCACTGTGTGTACATTCATTTCTTGGACATTTACAGTTACTTTTGTATATTTTAAGCATAGCCTACTTAAATATCACAAGAACATGGTGACTCTATAAATATATTCAAATAGTTGAAAGTGTTGCATATGCACCTGCCTCGTAATCTTCATATATCCCGGACTGTCTGAGGATGTACGAGAACATTGTAACACTGGAACTTGAGTCGCTATTGAAACAATCTTTAAAGACGAAACTAACTTTTGCTGGAAACAAGAGCTGTCTGTGTTGGCTGCAAAAAAAGTAACAAGCAGACAAAATAGATTTTTAAAAAACAGCTTTGAATGATATATTCAGCAACATTTTCGAGCTTTGTAAACCTTTAAAATGTATGTTGACACATTAATTACAATGACCGTGTAATTCCCATAGATGATTTTGCTGCCTTTAATCCCAAAATATTAAACACAGGAGAAATGTTAACTGCAAACCTGAAATGACAAAACCGAAACGCTTGTGTTTTTCTGTATAAAAACAGAAATTATTTTTTTTAATGAAGTTTTAAAACCACAGATACTGTCAAATTATTAGTAAATTATATAACATCATATATGCCACTGGAGCCTATCAACCTAAAATAATAATAAAAAAAAATTAAAAACATTGTATATGACTAGGTATAGATGTAAAGAGCTAGTGTTTCTCCCTCTGTTACATTGTATATTATTACAAAGGCAGACACACAACTGAAATCAATGCCATTCTCCATAAGCGTTTTAATGATACCCTGACCTACTACTGTTGTGTGGTTCAACTCAAGATGCAGTGTAACTACTAAGTAAGCAGTAAGTTCCTCTGAATTAGCAGTTGTAAAGCTTTGTGGGATGAAAATGATGTACAAAACACAGTTGCCTTGATCAGCAGTGTCCTCTTCACATACAACACAAACAGACATTCATTTTGCCATTTAAACATTCTTCATGTGCTGCACACACTTTGGCAATGCTGGATTTTCTTGATTTTAGAGTGGTGCCATAGTCCAAATCTAAAAGACTCCTGTGCACGCTCCCAGCCAGTGACCTCCTCAGTCAGCTAACAGTAGCTACTTGCAGTTCATTTTCCAAACAATGTGTTTACAAAACTGTCTTAGGATATACTAAGTATCTTGTTTGTTGAAATGTGTTTCAATAGAGTGAATAGCTGTTTATTATAAAGTAGTAAGGCAGGCTTTAGATCACAACATTAATATGTTTCCCAACCTCGCTTCACCACATTAACAGCTGTGACTGACAAGGACATGTAAGACAAGCTAAGACTACTGTGGCTCATTGTTAACCACACCTGTCAGGTTTTACCAGCTGCTTATGCCATTGCGTTATTTTAACATTTAAGAAAATATAATTGTGTAGTAGATAAAACACACTCTGGGTGCTTTGAAGTAAACTAGAAAATCAAGTAATGTAAATCAATCTGTTCTATAAAGCTCTACATGGCCTGGCCCCTGCATATCTGTATGAAGTGATCAACCCTTACCTCACACTGTTGCTCACTTCACCTTTGACTCCAGCTCTCTCTCAATCCCCAGGATTAGACGTCACACTCAAGGATTTATTTGTTAGTTTATCCATTGTTAATAATCCATTGTTCTCCGTACACATTACATTGTGTAAAAATATATATAAATATGTATAGTAGCACCCAGCTCACTATCTTTTTACCTTAGCCTATAGGCTACTGGCAACACAAAATAAATCATGTTGATACATTCTCCATACACATTACTGTACAATGCAGAAATAATAGATTCCTTTAAATGATTTTAGCATATTTTCTTTTTTACCGTAGCCTACTTACTACACAATTAATGCAAAATAGATCATGGTACAGCATTAATACATTATAATCCTATACAGTACCTTACATATACAGCACACCTAAAGAAATAAATGATTTTTAAATTGACATAGAACATTTTACAGTGTACACAAGGCTGCAAGCAAAACACATAGCCTGCCCGCTACATTTATTTTCTATTGGTATTAGTCAAACTATTTTTTCTTTGCAAAAAACTATTTAAAACTTCAAATTCAGAATTGTAATTATTATAGTCAAAATCTTGTATTTCAAACCACTGGAGTCCATCGGTATTTTTGAAATCTTCTTGTCCTTTTCCAATGGTTCGATATCGGTTAGTTTAAATACTGTAGCGTATGAGCATATATGCCCTCTTTTAATTATGCTCTTAATTCTAGCGATTTAGTAGGCTAATTGTATCTGTTTTTCCAAGTTATTTTCGTCCTGTCTTTGGTGTCAGTATAACAACCGTTTTCTTTTAGTTTCAGTGTGTCTCTTTGGATCAGGCAATTCATAGTGGTCTAATGTAATATTTCGTTGGTTAATATTATGGGGCATATGTTGTGTCTGGCTTATCTGAATTTATGAGATAACAGTGTCAGTTTTATTAAAGGACTGCAGTGTAAGTCCTAGATTTGTGTATTTGCTGAAAGGCAACCTCCTTTCATATTCTACTGAGAGATTACTTTTGGAAAGCTTAAACTATTTGTGCTCATCTTATATCAAATGTATTTTGATTGCCACCTCTCCACAAGGCAACTTTACAGTCTTACAAATCTTAAAGATTCTCACTTTATTAGCAGAAACTCTAACTCCCAGTTTTATTATTACCTTTCAGGCATTCTGTGACACCCTCTTTGGTCCCAACCTGTTTAATTTCTTTACAATCTGTTCTGTTTGTGAGTATTAAAAACTCTGGGGCAGTAAAAAAAAAACTCTGACTTGGCACTCTTTTTATATGCTCCTGTACCGCTTCTGAATTTTCCATTTGACTGTGGTTTCAGACTCTTTATCTGCTATAAAATAAGAGAGTCTTCACTCTGGTTTGCATGGGCAATCACTTAACAATTTCTCCTTTCCTGTTATATGATTCTCTATTGTTTCAGCTTGGATCATTAGTTCCCATTCTAACTAACTTTATGAGCAAAAAATGCTTCTCAAAAGGTTACTTGTGGTGAAGCGAGGTTGGGAAACATATTAATGTTGTGAACTAAAGCCTGCCTTACTACTTTATAATAAACATCGCAAAAATGTTTTCAGAACCAATTTTGGCAGGAATAGTTAGTAAGCATGGTATTTAGACAGAAACAGCAAGAGTAAGACAGAATCAATAAAAACACACATAGGATTACTGTTTTTTTTTTTATTTAATATATGTATAAAAACAAAGTAAAGAACCTAGATAAATAGTTTTCTTGAATAAAGGCAACAATATTGTGTTAACACTATAATCTTGATAGTTCATATTTTATTATGACAAAACTTTTTTATGTTCGTTTTTAATTGAGGTGCTGACTGAAATAGCCAGGATTGAAACAAAATCTGTAAACACCTGTTGTGCTTCTGTTACTACCCTCAGGCAATCATCACATTAGCATTGCTGATTTTACTGCTTCAGGTTTAAAGCAGTGAGTTTTAATTGAAATATTAAACAAACAAACAGATTGCACAACCCCAGGACATACATTCAGTGTTACCAAAAAGATTTTGCCCAGAGGACATCCCATTTTTTTTTTTCTGCACTTCAAGTATATTTAAATTAAGAAAGAAAAAAAAAACTTTTTTTTGTCTTAATGATCACATTTTTTAGATGAAGACTACGCCTAGTTGTTGAGAAGACCAGATGTCACAATTGTACTAGCTGCTGCTGAAAACTGCAGACCTGTTTTCAGATCTGCTGTAGGCCACAATCTAGATCGATCTTTATTTGATCCCTGTGTAAAGCATGTCTATATGGGTCATTCTGGATGAAAAGCTTTTCATTTTGTATGAAGTGAAAATATAACCAAAAGTATTCATCCCTTGATACATTTATAAACCTCAGAATTTACATTCGATTATAACAGACAAGCTCAAATTGTGCCTTAAGGCTGCTTCGCAATGCCACAGGGTATGTGTGTGTGACACGTGTCGCTCTCTCCTCCAACAAACCTGAGCTGCCTTGATTGACCTCTCACTTGGGTTATTTACAAAAAATATATATTCATAATTTTCATTCTGTATTAATCATTTTCTGGTCATACACAAATAGAACTGTTTATTTGAATGTTGGAGCAGATTTGTTCTTTTTTTCTTGTTTTTGCTTTTATTTTACTTGTATTAATTCATTTCGTTAATTTTTTATTGTTTTAACATTTTGGCTTTGTATAATGCCTTTCATTATATGGAAGGTGCTATATAAGTAAATTGTGCTGTAACATAAAAATAATAGTCACTCACAGACGGTACGGCAGACATGGGTTGAAGTCTACTCTGCAATAATTACAGCTCTCCTTTTAATCATGTGTTTAAAAACATTGGAGAGTAGAAAATACCTGTAGCAGAAAGAATAGCTTTATCCAAGCTTCTGAAGTCTAGGTTTGTTTTTGCTAGAACAGATAAACCTTCTCCTGGGTACTTGGGGCAGGTAAGGATTTATTTTACCATAGGAATGTCTTGTAATTTTGCTTTCCCATTGCTTTTTGTTGTCATCAGTGAAGCACAAAAAATGTTTAGTAAAATTCTTAGTACAAGAACTATTATTACTGCTTATGTAGCAATGGTCTTTGAGTAACGTTTTGCCAGTACTGCAGCACAGCACTAGAGTCAAGATCTGCAACTGCCTGCAAAACAAAGACTGGAATTCATCAATCACTTTGAAGATTAATCATTTTATAAAGGCATTATCGTTTTGGAATAATTAAGAATGCAAACACTGCAATCAATAAAATAATTAAAATTGTAGCATGTTACAGTCATTTGTTCTCATCATCTTATGGCTGAAAATACTTGATAAAATGCACTGCACTGTAAATTGTTGCAGTACACCAAATGTGCTGATAAAAAAAGAGCACATACAAAAATAAGGCACAAAGTACCAATGGTTTTACTGCACATCAAACTATTTCTTACAATTCTGTTTAGTAACAATGTTCTTTTAAGTAAAGTTTTTGTTTTACCGTTTTCAGCATTCAATCTTTTAAAAAAAACAATTAAAAGCATATCTTCCAAACACACTGTTGAAGAAAAAGCTGGCTTTGAAGGCTGAGTTGTGGCTGATTGAGTTTATCAGATTGTTTCACACTCAGATTAGCACTAATCTTGGACTATCCAATGTTACTTTAGGAAAGGTAGTCCGAGATTAGTGCAAATTGGGATCTGTGAAACCAGCGGATAAATACTGGGCATACAAACTTCAAGCATCTACAACTAATAACTGTAATCCATACTAACAATGGTTAATTCTAGTATTATCCATATGTTTGTATTATATAATTGTAGAATTAGCTGAATAATCTTATAATAAAACTACTTCTAACTTAATCGTGACAAAAGTGTAACTTTAGATACCCTACAGTAGCACTAACCTTGGACTACCAAATGTAGGACTGGTTTCATAGACCCTGATTAACACTAATACTGAATTACCTTACCCAAAAATAACATTAGGTAGTCCAAGATTAGTGCTAATTGAGGTGTGTGAAACCAACCACTAAATGAACATTTGATAGTCCAAGACATGTGCTAACCAGGGATTGTGAAACCAGCCCATAGTGGTAGTTGAAAACACAATTACAATTAAAGTGTTCTGTTCAGTTACAATTAATTATGATTATGCAGCAGTATTTGCAATTAGAATTACAATTATACTAAAAAGTAACAAACAACCACACATTAATATGCTACTCTTATTTATTTCAAAATCCAAGAAACAATCTCAGGTTTAAATACAGAAACATAAAGTATAACATGTATTTGTAAATAATAATAATAATAATAATAATAATAATAATAATAATAATAAACAATTTGACTGTCCATTGCATCTAAGGAACATAAGCGATTCAAATCTAGCATCTGAGAGAGAACATTTCTTGGGCCTGAAGACCTTCCCAGAAATTGAAAGCAGATAAAACAGGTGTTGCAAGATATTTGGTGGCTAGATGGGCAAGTTGGTGGAGGGTTACTTGGTGTTGCTGCCAGAAGGCCAGTGGGTCTGCATCCTCCTGGATACTGGGCTGGCTAAAGTAGCTTTTGACTTGAGACACGGTGGCTATGGGAAGTTGAGGCTATAGGATGCCAAAGCCATGAACCTGAACAACCATGAATGCTTTTTTAGAGGTAAACACTTCTGTTCTTGCTTTTTCTGTTGGAGTCAAAGGGTTGAGTTTGTTTGGAAGCACCTTTTTGATCTCATTTGTTTCTTCTGTGGTGCACCAATCAAGTTTCTATCATGGGTCTAGTGCAGCTGCTAACGTGAAGGCTTCTTCAATCTCATACTTTACCATACAGTTGTCGATGGAGGATTGTAGTGCTGAAACCATTGTATGTGTTTGATAATTCACCCAATTCAACTCTAAATCCACGTATGTAGGGCAGGATGCAACGAACTGTGACCTGAGAGGCTCCTTCAATCTGATCTGTGGCAAGCTCAAATGGGTTAAGGATCTCAACAAGCTCTTTGATGCAGTTGATTTCATATTTGGAGAGCTTACCAGCAATTTTAGCTTTTCCATGCTTGTGTGTTTCACCTTGAGGATGGACTTCAGCATCTCTACTTGGCTGTTCCACCTAGTGGCATTTGTAGCCTGCAGCTTGTTCTCTCCCTCAAAGAACTTTGTGGACAAGTTTACTTGCTGATGATGATTGACATCTGTCCTGCATGCTTAAGTCCATCCCTTAAAACCAACTGGAGAGTGTGAGTAAAGAGGCACGTACTCAAGATTGTGGCTTGTATCCACAGTACTGATGAGCTCACTATCACTGTCACTCTCCACTTACAATGGTCACAGCTTTCCCCTCAAGACCAAAGAATGTGTCTGCATTGTGTGACCCCTTGAATCTCCTAGATTCTTTGTTTTAAAATTGTCAATTAAGTGACCAGTGATGCAAATGTATGAGTACATGTCCACAGTCAGACAGAGATACAGAATGTTTACTAGATCAGAAGTCATAGTGGCCTGGAAGCTGTCGGTCTTCCCAGGCACAAATTTATAGCTGAGGTGTTTGTGGGTTGGAATGGTGTAGGAGGTCTACACTAACTTCAGCTAGGCTTTGAAGGCTGGATCTCCACACTTGACAGAGGTTGAAGGGACTGGGCAAGAAAACTGACCACACTGTCTACATGGGTCTGTTGACGTGGGTTAGTTGGTTTCCAGACATTGTGCTGAGCAGTGACAGCAGTTTTGCTGCTTCGGTTTGAACAGGTTGTGTCAACTCTTTGTGGATATCTGGATGGTGTCTCTGAAAAATATGGTTGTAATAAAGAAATGTATCACAAATCAGTCAATCAATTTTTATTTTCTATAGTGCCTTATCATGGTGAGCAGCATCTCAAAGTTCTTTGCACAGTTACATAAAGGACACAGCATATCAGTTTCATTCATTATGACAAAGTTCATAGGAATCACAGGGAGCTAACAATTTACATTAAAGTCCACTTCAGGTTTATGAGTAAAGAAAATAAACATGTACACTGTAAAAAATGTCAGTAAATTCCACAGTAAAATTATGGTAAACAATGTTAAACACATTACTTGGACTATGAGTTATGACACTTTAGCCAGTTATAATTTATTTGCAATAGCATTGTAATTTACATGGATAGACTATTGCACCGCCTGTAAAATACCCTCAATTCTATTCAAAAGCTTTATTCAAGTTCTACTATTTGGTTTTACTTTATAACTCATTAAAACTCCTAAAAAAACTGCCATAGGAAGTAACAGCTCTTTTGTAAAAATAATTAATATCTGAATAATGCTGCTCAGCACTACAGACTAAACAAATCAACTCAAAACAGTAAGAGTTTCTATAGCAATATTAGGGGGGCTAACAGATTTAAGAAAATGTATTTTCTGAAAAAGTCAATAAGTGACATTATTTGATGTAAATAAGTGACATTATAGTGTCTGTGTGGTATTTCCACCATGACATTAATGTGGCTTCATCCTTAAATACATATTATAGTGGATGCTTATCTGGTCTGCAATGGGAATAAATGAAGACAAACAGGTTGTAGTTCAAAGCAGTTAAAACCGCTATTTTTATTGAACTGGAATGGCAGTCAAAAGGATAAATCTCAGTTAGGCTTTTTTTTCTCAGCAGCTTACCAAATATGGCTGGGGGAGATTATTAAATGACCATATTCATTACGAACATTAGTTTGTACTCATTTCTCAGCGTGGCTCAATGCAGTTAATACTTAGTAAAGAGTAGTTAAACATTCTTAATCCATGGGCCAGATTTGTCATGGTGTTTATTTCCTGTAATGATAACTTGCATCTCTTAAGCATAAAGTTAAAAACACATTTACGTGGGTTGGATCCTTTGACTCATGTTAATGTGATGAGTATATATATAGAGTTGTCTTAGTACTACTGGCCTTTTTGATCAGTACAATTTGAGGTTTTTGTGCATTGTATTGTTGGGGCTTTTTTTTCTAAGCAGCTTACCAAATAAGGCTGGGGGAGATCCAAGCTAAGGAAAATCACAACAAATCAAACAATATAAATTCTATCTGAAGCTTTCCGATTGCTGACTAAACAGATTTATAAACTGAAAGTGGTGAAACTGTTTTGTATAATTAACAGGCTTCATAGTGTTCCAGTTAAGAATCCCAGTCAAATATGTTCTTTAAAAGGTGATCATTGATACATTTCAAGCACTGCAGCAGGGCAGTCCTTTGTATTGTGGTTAGATAAGAAAACATCTCTTGAATTAGTTCAGATTCATAAACACAAATGGCTAATAAGCCATTTGTGTTTATGAAAATAGAAAGCTGTTAATATCCTCCAACAATAGATTTTTAGTTTTACATGTGAACAGTACAAATATCTTGGATTATCTATCCATCAGCTGCATAAGGATCAGCTTGGATTCTCAATTATTCAGTTTAAAATAATATTTTGTAATGGTCGTCTAATCCCCTTCTGTGACCAGACGGCTTGATGGTGAAGTCCCTAGACCAGGAAGTTGACTCCGACACAAGACTGCGGGTTGATGTGCTGCAGCGCAGGTTTTATTATTCAAACAAAAACAAAACAATTTTACACAAAACCGCCCACATAGCAAAATAAAAGTTTAAACAAATCTCGAACACACACAAAAATACCTCCACAAAACAACTGCCATGTTGGTCCTTCCAGCACAATCAGCAATGATTTATTTTTACTTTCGGTTTCATTTTCTCCCTTCTCTCTCTCACGTTTTCTTCTCTGAACATCTTCTTCGTTCAGCTAAAGTTGCAGGTTTTTATAAATGTGACCAGCTCTGGATTAGCAATAAATTAATCCATCTGGAGATGGTCACATTCTGTTACTTATATAATATATATATATATATATCTATATATATATATATATATATATATATATATATATATATATCATATATATAGCCATATATATTAATAATCGCTAGCGATCTGTCTGTTAATAATTAATTCGCTGCCGTCCATGTATTTGCACGAGATGTCTGGCAGACACCAGCTGCTGCCATCGCCTCTGCCGGACCATGTTATATTAATTAATTAATTAATTAATTTATTTATTTTTTAATTGGAATCATCAATTATTTTACCCCCGATTTCTCCCAATTTGGAAGGGCCAGATCACATAAGCAATAGTACATTTTATATAATAATACAATATATTTATGATAACAATACATTCGGCAGCAACCCATTACTTTAAACACCCCCTCAATAATACATTTAAATCATACCATACATCAAGACAAATCACCGCACATTTATCAGCAGGGCTTTGCCCTACCCCCTAATTACATGCAGGGCCTTTCTACCTTTTAACACCTTCATATATTTTAATCAGGTTTATAATTTTCTTTGACTTTTATTTGAATACAATGGAAAGTTATTAGGAGAAACAACTGGAAGATTAACAATATTAAAGGCATTTTAAGTGGTGGTGACCAAATAAATAATAATACAAAAAAGAAAAAAGTTATTTGTCAGAAGAGTTAATCAAAACGAGAACTGATCTATGTTAGATAGAAATACATGCTTTAATGATCTTGTTAAATATCAGATCTTATCTTGTAATATTGGAGTAAATTGTTAGAGAAAGCAAACCTCAATAAAATCTAAATGATTATTGCATTCCTTGAATATAGAGAGATTGTGTCTGGGTCTACCGACCTCACTGAGTACTTTGATACTGTTAATCATCCCTAGCTGCAGATATGTGGGTTTCTGAGATGTCTATCTCCAGGATCTTGTTATCTCTAGTGGATAAAGGCACTTAACTGACATCTGCAATACCCTACAGACTGATTTCACTGAAATGAAAGCTCTGATGGGGTGATTTTTCTAAACACTTTTAGCAGTGTTATTTGGTACATACAGTGCATTAAAATCCATGAACCTAACAACATTTCAACATTTCATTCCATCTAAGATTAACAGCTGAACCATTTATTAACCTTTTATATTCAAACTGTGGGCTGGGAATGTGTAGCTTAAAATGACAAGCTTAAAGACCCTGGCCTTAAGCTTGATCTCAGGTGGCCTGCCTTACTATATCTTCCCATTTTTTTGTGCTCTGATGGAATAGTTAAAAGTTCAACTTACTCAGATAACTTGAACCACATGTTTTGCCTTCTATAAGTTCTTGACATTGACCTCATCAGAGACTTCCAGCCTTGACACTGATATCTGCCTGGAGGATAATGGTCTTTGACACTAGCCTCAACCTGAAAGGCTCACTGCCTTGGCTCCAACTTGGCCTTGAGAAATTGACTGAACAGTGTGGTGACAGGATAAAAGTCTTTTGATTAAAATTTTTAAAGAAATTCTGGAGAAATAAGAAGGCTACAAAATTTATGGGATTTGCAAGAACGTTGCTTTATACTGAAAGTTAAAGTTATTACTATCATTTTATTAGCTTGTATATATATATCTATATATATATATATATATATATATATAGATATAGATATAGATATATATAAAAAAGAACAAACTATCCTTCCATCCTTGGCTAATTTGTAAGTCTACTAAATGTACAAGATTTATTATTTTTCAAACCTGTTATTTAGTGTTTCATGGTTGAGATAAAGACATTAGCTGTTTTTGCCATTCGTCATTTTATCTTCATTTATGGGGAAAAAAATGATCACTTTACTCATAATATGCCTGTCCATATTTATAGCCTGAGGCTACAGTTTACTTATGGCCACAGGAAATGGGACATGGACCAGTGTGAACCAGTGGACGTCCGTGACATGTGACGAGCAGTGTTGGGATGCCGACATTACGGATTCTGACCCTCAGCCAATGAGATGAGGTTGAATGCCCTATAACCACACATCTCAACCTTTATGCAGAAGAGCATAATGGGTAAGAAGCCTGCTTGCGGTGTATGTAGTTATCAGTTTGCACCCAGCCTTCGCCTTGTTACACTTAACCAAGATATTCCACATTCAGGCTCTCTAGACAAAAGCCCTGCCCCTGTTCTTTAAAACCTGATTTTTTCAATACTTTTCAGACAGTTAATGCACAACTGTTGCTCTGCACTTACATATACACATCTTTTGGTCACCTAGGGCATCTTTGTGCTGATTATGTATGATGTTCTGTGTTACGTGGCGGCTTCTCAATTCTGGTATCATTTTACGACAAGCCATTCAGAATAACTAAATCATTGTGCTAAGAAATTAGTTACAAAACTATATAGCCATTGTGTTTACAGTATCAATAAATACTGCCTAAACACTTAAGTAATTACAATCACTCCACACCATCTGTGTGACTAGATAGTTTTTCTGAAAGCTGGCATATTACATTTGGAGTGGAACAAATTAGATTTAACTTTACTTTGATCTTTAATTTCAGATGAGAATATCTGGATGTGACTGCATAAATACATTTGCAATTCACTGTACACAAATGACAGTCATTAAAATTTAAACACAACAATTAATCAAAGGAAATGAGTAAACATGTAAAGCAAATTATATTGTTAAAAGCTTCATTTATGTTTAATTTTATTAAGGGAATGCAAGTGATTATTTCTAAATATCCTTTGCAGTCCAAGAACATTAAACACAACCAGGATGCAATACAATCTGATGCTTTATGCATGTTATAGTACACTTGTATCAAATTATTTCTAACGTGTTTAAACTACATTTTCAAGTGTGTGAAAAATGTGTGTGTGTGTGTGTGTGTGTGTGTGTGTGTGTGTGTGTGTGTGTGTGTATATATATATATATATATATATATATATATATATATATATATATATATATATAGTGAAGAGGTATACATTCCAAATGGTAATATGGAGGTTATAGGACCCTGGTTTTAGGAAAACAGGTACTCCATCAGGGGAAAATGACCATAATTGTATGATTGAATGGGGTCAATTAGATTAATTCAGCAAGGATTTAAAAGGTGGCCATTTTGGGTGAACGGGGAAAGGAGAGGGAGAGGAGATCCTTGTGTAAAGCATGTGTTAGGAAAGAGATTCAATAAAAACAAAGGTATTCCAGTAAACTGACCCTGAGGCACTGTGTTATTGACAAAGAGTTTGGATTTGCGATTTGATTACTATTCATTGTGTTTACAGGGGAAGAAGCTGTTTCATTGTGTCCCCAGAAAGAGATTAGGAGCTTGTTTTGTTTGTAAATACACACACTACAGCGTTTTCCATTTCAGTTTGGTTTATTACAAGCAACACTTCTTCTCTCTCAAATATAAGTGATAAGTTTCTTCTGATGCTCATTATACTGAGCATCAAAAGAAACGTATCACTTGTATTTGTGCATCAAAAGAAACTTTTCACTTATATTTGGATAAAATTCACTAAATGTGATCGAAAATTGACAAATTCTGTTTTAGAGCAGGTGCAGTTAACAATTGTCATCATGAAGATGCTGCAAAATGGTCTGTCGATCTTGGGCAGGTGTTGTGACTCTTGGTCTCCCAGTTTGTGGCCTGTCATTAACAAGAGTGTGTCTGGTTATATTGTCTTGCCAGGTTTTAAATTGATGGTTGTGAGCACCCAAGACAGTGAGCAACAGTACGCTGCCCTAGTCCAGCCTCCATCCTGCCAATTGTACAAAGACGCTGCTCTCTTGACAGAAATGGCATATTGTTTTTTCTTTTTCTGTGATTTTCTTTATTGCTTTTATTTAAGCTTGCAATTCAACAGCTGAAATCACTCCATATCTAGTGTCCAATCAACTGCCTCACTAATAAGTGATTAAGTGCATATGCTTCAGTCATAGTCACTCAAGCATGTCATGGTCAAGGATGAATGATCGAGTGATTAAAAAGAAACCAAAAACATTTAATCAATGTCCATCATTTATATACCTTATTTTTTTCAAAAATAAATGTGTTATAATAGTGATAAGATTCTTTTGATGCCCCTGTTTGTAGAGTGTCTATTTCTGTAGCACTAGGCGGCAATGTTCTTCTGTTGAAAGTCAAATCAGACTCATTGACTTTAGGTCCAAACACATTGGACTGCCCAGACATCTGAATTCAGCTCCTTGCATCCTGAGCCCAGATATACACAAAACACACAAAATCTCACTCACACACATTAGCAATTTTTGTTTTTCTAAAAGAAATAAAACAGATACAAATATAAATTCTTTTTTTGTAAAGTATTTGTAAAGATTTTTATTTTCTCTGCAATATTAAAAATTGAAAATTAAAGAAAGTGTACCTGATAAGACCTTAGACAAGCAATCTAAAAAAGCATTTCAAGGCTATAGTATAGTACTATAGTATGGTTACAGCTCTGTTAAACTGCTTGGTTTTGATGTTTGTGGTTGCTTGTCTAGTGTATACTATGTCTAAAATCGTAGAATTATTAAGAGAGGGAGGGTTTGAATGTAGTAAGATGTGGCAGAGCAGAGCTCTGCCCTTTATAAATTGGCAGTTATGGGGTTAAATTCCCCTACTTGCCTGGGTTTATTGTGTTCAGGTGGCTGGGGTTGATTAGATTAATTAACGATCAATCAGCACCCAGCCACCTGACATAAAAGGAGGCATCGGCTTCCCATTAGGAGAGGAGGGAGCTGAGAAAGCAAGTTGGTGTTGGTGTTGGTGTTGGTGTTGGTGTTGGTGTTGGTGTTGGTGTTGGTGTTGGTGTTGGTGTTGGTGTTGGTGTTGGTGTTGGTGTTTGTTTTTGTTTTTTAATTTTCTCATCCAGTGAAGGCATCACCCAGCCTGGAAACCTTTATTTTTGTAAGTTTTGCTTTGTATTTTGTTATTTGTGTTTAAATATCTTTGTTTTTGCCCTTGTGCACTTTTATTTTGTGTTTATTTATAATAAAAGTATTTTCTTGAACTGCAGTCTGTCTCTGGGCCTCTATCCACTTGCCAGTCTGTCACATAAGACATTTTAGTTATTGCCATAATGGAATTCTGACCTGTGTGGTTAATCAATCAAGCTTCCAAATCAGAATCAGTAGTTAATGTCCCTGTTTGTGTAAACTGTTCATCATATAAATGAAAGTATAACTTAAATAAAATTCACTGTTTGAAGAACTTTTGAATGATAAAATATATTTTACAGTTAGAACAGGAACTTTACAAGAAGAATTTGGAACAGAGGGAGATTGCCAATCATGTACCCACAGCTGAAGCTGGCAACCCTGTTGAGAGCCGCAAGAGACACCAATGGCAGGTTTGCAAGTGCAATACAAATAAAACTTCAGATGGCTGTGCCCTGTGCAGAAAGGTGGAGTGGAGAAGCGAATTCTGTGTTGATTGTGAACATCCTTAAACTCAAGGTAAAGGAATACCCTTTAGTTGAAAAATAAATTATCCTTTTTTTTTTTTTATAACTTCTGTGCTGTGCGCTTCTGCAGATCTTTTCTGAGTTTATTTATCTATGTTCTGTTACTTTTGCTCTGATAATAAACAGATTGCTGTTAAAGTAAAAAAAAAAAATGTATAGCTATTGTCTCAGTTTTGTAAATATGTATGTTGTGAACCAATGTCTGTTCAGATGTTTATTTTCACAAAAGTCCATATAATATATATAGCTATAGCTCTAGGAAAAAATTGAGACCACTGCAAAATTCAGTTTCTCTGGTTATTTATAGGTATGTGTTTGGGTAAAATGAACACTTTTGTTTTATTCTATAAACTACTGATAACATTTCTCCCAAATTCCAATTAAAAATATTGTCATTTAGAGCATTTATTTGCAGAAAATGACAACTGGTCAAAATAACAAAAAAGATGCAGTGTTGTCAGACCTCGAATAATGCAAAGAAAATAAGTTCAGATTCATTTTTAAAAAACACAATACTAATGTTTTAACTAAGGAAGAGTTCAGAAATCAATATTTGGTGGAATAACCATGATTTTCAAGCACAGCTTTCATGCATCTTGGCATGTTCTCCACCACTCTTTCACAGTGATGTTGGGTGACTTTATGCCACTCCTGGCGCAAATATTCAAGCAGCTCGGCTTTGTTTGATGGCTTGTGACCATCCATCTTCCACCCATCACATTCCAGAGGTTTTCAATAGGGTTCAGGTCTGGAGATTGGGCTGGCCATGACAGGGTCTTGATCTGGTGGTCCTCCATCCACACCTTGATTGACATGGCTGTGTGGCATGGAGCATTGTCCTGCTGGAAAAACCAATCCTCAGAGTTGGGGAACATTGTCAGAGCAGAAGGAAGCAAGTTTTCTTCCAGGACAACCTTGTACTTGGCTTGATTCATGCCAAAGCTGCCCAATTCCAGCCTTGCTGAAGCACCCCCAGATCATCACCGATCCTCCACCACATTTCACAGTGGGTGCGAGACACTGTGGCTTGTAGGCCTCTCCAGGTCTCCGTCTAACCATTAGACGACCAGGTGTTGGGCAAAGCTGAAAATTGGACTCGGAGAAGATGACCTTACTCCAGTCGTCTACGGTCCAATCCTTATGGTCTTTTGCAAACCTCAGCCTGGCTCTTCTTTGCTTCTCATTGATGAAGGGCTTTTTTCTAGTTTTGCACGACTTCAGCCCTGCCCCTAGGAGCCTGTTTCAAACCGTCCTCGCCGTGCACTTCACCCCAGCTGCCGTTTGCCATTCTTTTTGTTTTTTTGTTTTTCGGGAACAATAAAAGCAAATCAAACTTGTATCAAAAACAAGCCAAGTTAATAGGAACAACTGGGGCAACCTTGACCCCCACTGCTTTTACAGAGTTGCCTATTTGCTTGGTGCTGGGCAAGGTTACCCCAATGGTTTCTTTGAAAGTTGGCTTGTGTTTTTGACATCTCCACTTTGAATGGCAGGGCACTTTTGATAACTTGGTGTTTCACATTTCCAATGTGTTGTTTCAGATACAAAGACACAGTGATAATAAAGACTTGCACTCTTTAACTCCTCTGCCTTTTTTATAGGATGTGGCTGCTCCCAATTAACACCAATCATTCTATCAGGAATAGTCACATTCTCACACCTTTTTGGCAGGGAAAGGAATTAACCCCATCCCTGCCAACCACCACCAAAACACACACACAACACAAATAGTTTACAGGTAGACCTCTTGCTCTTCCACAAGTATATTTTCAAAACACTGGTAGTAAATCTACAATAGGCATTGGCACAAATTTCCAGCTATGCTAATTTAATACATATGTTTTGTTCTTGGTGGGTACCCATGATAGATGCTACTTAAGGCTAGTGTAACATAGATTGTATATTATCTTACTGTTAAAGGACAGAAGAGTCTAAACATAAAGGAATCGGCTATCCAATCACAAAAAATATATTTCTGTGCTTTGCAAAGGGCTTCATTATTTATGGATTTATTTATTTGCAAAGGGCTGCATTTTTTATTTTATAGTACTGTATGTTTTTTGTATCCTGTTTAGTCAAAGAAGCTTGCCAGATCTACTTTCAACAGATCTCAGTTGTTAATAAAGAATTGTTTGGTATGGACTTTAGTTATAGTAGAATGTTAGGCTAGGTTATGAAGAAAGATATTGTGTGCACATCAATGTATAACCATATTTTAGAAGTGAGCCCTGGTTTCAATATGGACTTTGGGCAAAACAGATGGATAATTTTAAGAATTCAATACACCAGCCTGTAACCTATGGCATTCACTTTCTAGGCTCATGCCTAAATTACTCAAATTATTGCAACCTGGTTCTGTTCTATATAAATAGCTCTGTCCACTGCAATGTTTAGGGTTACATCATAAATGGCATCTTCACTGCTGAAGTCTCGTGAACACAGCCTACAACTTTTTAACTTATTGCCATAAAAACAAAACAAAAAAAAAAAAACCTTTTGTGGTTCTTTTTAGTGCAAGAAGGCAATTTACCCATCATTTTTAGCCTCACCATGTTTTGGCCACTCCCTTGCTAGAGCATGAGGAAATCTTTGTGATATGTGTGTTATGTCAGTAGTATAGGCAAGACACCATGTGTCTAGGTAATTTATGACCCCTAATTGATTTATGATCCACAATTGATTTATGACCCATAATTGATTTATGACCTCTACGCCCCTCCCATATCTGGTGACGCTCTTTTATCCCTCCCATGTCCGGTGACGTGCTTTTATGATTGACAGTATTTAGGCCATTTTGTTACGCCATGTGGGAACTTCTGTTGAATTTAATATGGCTATTTTTATATAGAGTGCTTTTGTGTGAAGGCTTTTTGTTAATATACATTTTATTATGGTTTGGTTTACTTTGTTTTTAAGATGTAGGGGGTAGTACTTGTGTTAATAGGGTCACTACCCCCCCCCCCCCCCCCCCCCCCCCCCCCCCCCCCCCCCCCCCGAAGAATCTTGAGAAACATCTCTGCCGTTCAATGATCCTGCCAAAATTAAAATGGTTTGCTTTTTTTTTCTTTGATAGCGCTGACGTGTCTAAAATTGAATTGCCCCTTTCTTTCTGTCATGCGATCATCTGTAACTGATGAAAGCGTTTTTAAATTGTCCCCAGCAGGAAGCCGGGGTGTTTCTTGTAGACAAAACTCACGCACATGCTGTTACTAGTTTGAAAAAAGTGAAATATTAAATTTAAAGTTTTATACGTAAAATGTTTTATTTTTATTTGTTGCCCCTTAGAAAAAATAAGCTGGCTATTTATAACAGTTCTGTCGCTGCGTTAAAGATGGGAAATAGACCCTTTGAATAATCTACAAGGAATCTGTTTTAGTTTACAAATTAATTCTTAAAACTACGGGGTGTTTGGTATCGTTAAACAGCTTTTATTATTAATATTATAAAAAAAACTATTATATTGTATGGCTCACACACGCTTAAAACGAAGGCTTTTTTTTTTTTATTGGCCCAGCAGGAAGCAGGGTTGGGTCTTAAGGCCCAACCCTGAACAGATCCTTTATAAGCAGCACGTTAAATATGTCTAACCAGTACCGTCTTTTCGTTTCAACAATGAGCCGCGCTTCAAGGAGTAAGTGGTTTTGTTTTGTTTTTTCCTGTAATGTTTGGCTTCCGGCCTTTGAAATGTGATTTAAGAAATGCTTAACTAACTTATAGAATGGTATTTTATAATTAATATAAATTACCCGATGCATGCTATTTATTTTTGGCTGAAATATTGGCGGTTTTTGTTAACTTTTGTTTATGCTCGTTTTTTTTTTTTTTTTTTAATTTGTTAGCTAGTGTTAACGTTTAGACATTTTGGTCTTTTGGGTTGTTAATAGAATAATAAACATGAAAAAATGGTAAAAAGTACTAAATGTATTTTATTTATATTTATTTTTTAATTCTAGATTATGATCCGAATTTATTGGACTTTAATGATGCCCCAACTGATTCTTTAATTGATGAGATCTTGGAAGCCCAATACACCCCGTCCCAAGTCACAACTGCTACCGAGGAGATTTTAAACAATATAGGCTAGGCTCTGATTCACACAGATGCTCGTTTTACAAGAGTTCTCATTAGAGGGCCGATTGTGTTTGATTAGATAATTGTCATATCTTCTCTTTTTTAAAAAGGCTTGAATGTCACGGCTGAAAATACTGAATACCTGATGACCCCTGAAGAACAGGATTACTACATAAAGGCTCTTGATTATGATATGTTTCCTTTGATACTACCATTTCTCAATTAAACAATGAGCCCTCTATTCCTAATATACAAACGGTTAAGGAGCAAGTCCATCAACCCCAAGAAGGTCGGGCATGTAAGTTTGCATTTATTTAATTATTTTTAAAAAAACTTATAAATGTAAAAGTTATAACTTTTATACATGGTTCTTTTATAGATGATCAAGACATCAACATAAATAGGCTCAGTAATCCTACTGCATTCTACACTCCTGAAGGCTGCTTCCCCATACCAGAAACCAACGCTTTTGGTATGTTCATATATAATATATACACGCATTTATGAATGATTTTAATTATAGGTCTTTGGGGCATAAACTGTTTAATTAATTTATTCATTTTTACAGCCCCTAGGAAGAAACAGCGGCTGTTGGAATCGACATACCCCCCTTCGGCTGAGAGGGTTGTGAACAATAAGAGTGTCATTACAGGAAAGATGATGTCAAGAGACATCTAATGTATTAGTACCCCCCAGACATCTACAGTATCCACTCAAATGGTTCCTAACCAGTCTGTCTATCACTTAACCCTTCTTAAAGTGCTGTTACAGCAGGTTGGTGCTAACATAGAACAAACCCTTACGGTTTTGAGGGCTGCTGGTATTTGAACTTTTTTTTTTTTTAAATGGATAAGTCTAAAAAGCACACCTGTAAGAAAAGGCATAGTGAAATTGATGTACATGGAATAAATAATCTTAAAAAGATTCCTTCTAATACTAGCCTGATTGTTTCTGGTAAATCCCCAGAGAGCATCAGCTACTGGACCAATGCCGCAACCCCTCACAACCACACCTCCGCCTCTAAGCGATGGTGAAAATTTGGATGCTCTAAATAACCTGTTAAATGATTTAAATCATGATGTTTGTAATCTTGAGGTCCTAGAGGAAATGGTGTCATATGTGTAAAGCATTGACAAACCCTGTTCATAATAGGCTATCCCAGAATCCTACTGACGCCCCTGAAAGGGTTACTAATTTTGATGCAAAGCATCAGATAATTAATCTTGATGCTCTGGATAACGCTCTGCATGCTCTGTCTACTGAACCTATTGATGTTTCACAAAATGGGGGCGCTTTAATGGATCAGCTGTCTTATCCCCCTAGTGATGATGTTGTTGAACCTTTAAACAATGTCCCTAGAAATAATGATCCTGATCAACCAGGACCCTCAGAGTTACAACATCCTAGATCGCCTGTAATCCCTGGTGAAGGGTTTAATGACCCTGAAAGACCCAGGCCTTCAGGGTCTCAAGAGTCTACACAGCAATCTGTTGATGGGGATGTAGAAGCTGTAGATGATCCTAATATTAAAAATATTAGGGGTTTGGAGGATGTACAGATAATTCATCTCCCAGTTTTTAACAATATTGAACTTAGACACCGCTTTAATTTCTCATCTGTATAGTCTGTCTCGACTCCTATGGTGAGATATTCGTTGTAATGCATGAAGCTCTAGAAAACATGATGAATAGAATTGTTGATACCTTGAGACCAAATGATATTGTGCAGCTGGAATTAAGAGCAGATTCTCTGGATATTCCAGTTTTCTTACAGAAGACTGGGGCTACTCTATCTCTTGATGAATTTCTCAGCCAAATTGCCTCATTGCTACAGAGTCATAGCATCATTTTGGCTGACGAATCTTTGATGCTTGTTGTTCAGGTTGTTATATATCCTGAAGGGGGTGGTAAGCGGCGTGGTTTAGAGACTTTTATGAAAAATGAAGTTATTAAGAAAAAAGCCAGACATCTTATTATCTGTTACAACCAAGACAATCAACTATGCTTTTCTTACTGTGTATTATATCTGCTACACCCAGCCCTTGAAAGTAGACATGAGACCTGTATGGCTGAGGCTTTAAAAGTTCAAGAAGCTGTTGGTTTAAGTAAAGATCAGATGGTGTCATTTGCAGACATATCGAAATTTGAAGAATATCTGTATGTTAAAATCATGGTATGGTATAGATGTCCTCAGAAAGACACTTTCGTGAAATACCAGACAAGCCCTCAAACAAAAACCAGAACAGTGTTTCTGTTCTTAGTGATCAGCACTATTACGGCATCTTAAATTTGAAAGTGTTTTTGAGTACGCGTTATCTGTGTGACTATTGTTACACCGCATATAGCAACCGTTCAGGACATAGCTGCAAGGGACATTGCAATGTCCGTTTTTCACCCTTGTGTGTTTCTGTAGAAGGGAGTAAAGTCAGATGTGCTGATTGTCATAGAAATTGTCGTTCAAAGGAATGTTATGATGAACACAAGGTTCTCGGTGCTAAATAGCATGACGGGTAACAATGAATCATCCTGTGACACTTTAAAACTATGCACTGCATGCTATAGACTCTACACCATTAACCCCACAAAGCCCAAAAAACATAAGTGTCTTGATACTTATTGTAAGAGATGTAGAGCAGTCCTAAACCCTGAAGAAAATCACAAATGCTTCATTAATACACTCAAACCAGCTGAAGCAACTGAATCCTATGTGTTTTATGATTTCGAGTGTCGGCAAGAAAGAAAGATACATGTTCCTAATTATCTATACTGCATGCATAAGGATGGTGCAACCTGGTTTTGTGAAGGGGAGGAATGTGTGGCAAAGTTTTTTTGAAAGGTACAGAAGGCCTCTCTACAAGGGGTACACCTTTTTAGCCCATAATTCTAAGGGATATCACACCCCAGATCATTGCTCAGGGGAGTAAATTGATGTGTTTTACAGATGTTGCTTTCAATATGCGGTACATTGATTCTCTAAACTTTTTACCTATGAGACTGAGTTCGATGTCTGCTGCAATGGGCTTTGAAGCCGCGAAGGGGTATTTTCCGCATTTTTTCCATACTGAAGCCAATCGGTATTATGTAGGTCCTTATCCCGAACCTCATTACTATGGGGTTCATCAGATGATGTCTAAAGATCGTGACGACTTTTACAAATGGTATGAATCGGTTAAAACGGGAGTCTTTAAATTCAGAGAGCAGATGGCTTTTTACTGTAAGAATGATGTTGAGATTTTAAGAGAAGCCTGTGTCAGATTCAGAAACGAGGTCTATGCTATAGGGCAAATTGATCCCTTTCAGTGTACTACAATTGTTTCCCTGTGTATGGCTATGTACAGGAGTAAATTTATGCCGAAAAACACCATTGCCATTTTTGTTTTAAGAGTCCTATTAAACCTTTCGACAATAGAGGCTTTTAATTCACTACCCGTTGTAAAATTATGTATTTTGTATTTTTTTTAGCAAGTTTTGAAATTCTCTAAAAATTCTTTCCCTTTATCAGTTTCCAGTTTTTTAGGCACCTGTCCTTGACCCAATATCTTCTTGAAAGCACCTGTTACAGCCTTAGACGTTTTATTTTTCAATGGCAGGACCCAGGAGAATTTGGACAAAATATCAACACATGTTAACATAAATTTGTTGCCCCCATTTTCTTTTGACAAACTAGTCATATCTACTAAATCAGCTTGCCACTGGTAATCAATATCAGAAGCATAAACTCTATTTCTTTTAAAGTTGATTCTGGGGGGTTTGTGCAAGGTATATGTATCTTGTTCAGATAACCATGATGTTAACAGGGACCCTTCCACCTTAAAACCACCATTAGCCAGGGCCCTTTGAAGGGCTTGAGGTCCCCCAAAACTCCCAGGACTTGAAGGATCATAATATATTTTTTTCATGCGATTACGAGCCATTCCCTCAGAAAAAGTATAACAAATGCAATGTGTAATCTGTTCAAAATGTTTTTATACACAGTTTATCAATCAACACAGAAATCTTTACAAGTTTTATAAAGTTCATACATAAAAAAGGATTTACAGTCATTAAACATGATACAGTGTCTTGTACAATCTGTGGTATATCGGTCTGTAAGCCACAGTCAATCTGGTAAAGACATACTTCAGATACATAGACATACAAAACAATTATACGTACACACTTATGGGATTCTATTTCATTAAACATTTGAGGAATCATTCTCTTTAGGAACTCGTTTAAGGTATTATTACATAGCACAGAGTCTGCAAGCATTACGATTGTAAATCTTTACATTTACTGAGAGGCTATTTTGAAAGAGACTCTTACATGATACTTTTTCAGCTATCAACTCGGACAGCATTCCTTCCATGGCATTGCGTATTTTAGAAGGATTCAGGATATTCCCCATATTCAAAGTCACTAGCCCCGTAATATGCTAAAGGAGCTCTTGGATAAGTAAAACTTCGATGATAGTAGGAATGAGTTATTTTCTTGACCACGTCTTTGGTCTCAGCATCCAGATCTTCTTGGATTTGCTGTAGTTTCTCTCTTATGTAGGGCTCCGGCCTTAGTTCTTGCAAAACGTCCTCTACCAGTTTCTTGATATTACTCAAAGAGGGGTGAATATTGAAGCATGCAAGAGCTTTAGACACCAGACTCTTTAACCACAGAATGTGAATTTTTTCTAGTATTACTTCCAAACGGCTGTTGAAATATCCAGTGTCTGCTTCAAAAAGACAGCTATGTCTTCGTTGGCTAGGATGATCCACCGCACAGCCTTCACAATTTTTCCTCAAATCCCGGTCTATGATCACTTCTAGTAGAGAGGCTAGGAGGCCCTTTGTAATCTTTAAGATTCGATCGAAAGACACGTCGGGGGAATCCTCAGGCTCCGATAATGAGTCAAGACTCATATTTTCAAAAGCTTTTATAAGATCTTTCATGACGACCGACCCTTCAGCATCTTCCATCTCCTCATTAAAGGGTTGCTCCATCAATACATCATCAACCTCAAGTACGGCGTTGTCTGAAAAATATCTAAAGCTTTCAGAAGACATGGTTTGTAACGTTTTTGTTTTTTAAGAGGCTAGAGACCGTGCTACTTCTTTCTATCAGGTTTTGAAAGACAACCCCCTATGGAACCAGCCCTGACATGTACTAGGAGGTTTCAAACGATATGGGAGGGATAAAAGCACGTCACCGGATATGGGAGGGATAAAAATATGTCACCGGACATGGGAGGGATAAAAGAGCGTCACTGGATATGGGAGGGGCGTAGAGGTTATAAATCAATTATGGATCATAAATCAATTAGGGGTCATAAATTACCTAGACACATGGTGTCACGCGTATACTACTTATGTCACTTTCTCAAGTCAGTGGAGAGAGAATTTGGAGCTTCTAAACTGCATTTAAATCAAGCCATTCTGGATGATTTTCATGAGTTATTGAAAAAGAAGAAAAGAGAAATAAAGAGTAATATGTAAAAATAATCCAAAATCAATCAATAAATAACAAAGACAGAATACTACAGACACAGAACTGTTAATAGCGTTGAGTTGTGCACTGAAGCATGTATTGTATGCTAAAGCCTGCTTCCCTGGCCCTCCACTTCAGAAAATCAGCCTTGAGGTGTCTTAACGGAAGCAATTTCTGGAATGGTATGCATGGCAAGAAATTAAACAGAAACTACAGGAGATAATTCTACTGATCACACATAATAAGATGTCATAAGAAATTCGATTATATAAAAGCATCCCTTGAACTTCAAATTTGTTGACCTGAATCAACAGATACCGTAGTTTTTAATGTGAGAATAATAATAATCTTTGTGTTGCCAACTATGAGATTATTCTCAAATACTTAAAATTGTCTGTCATATAGCCTCAAAATGAACACTATTCAATTAGGCACAATGCCACTAACAGCTGTGTCCATGTCTTCTGGCATTGCCCCAGACATGCTACTCTCAGTTGATTCCCACAGTACGTTCAACAGCTCCAGAATCTCATCTTGGTGAAGATGCGTTTAGTCACAGAAATTCACACATCCCTGAAGCCTCCTGGCCATTACATCAGATGATGTTTGGAGAATAATAAGTCCTTTATAAAGAAAGACATTGTGTGCACATAAATGTATAACCAACTTTTAGAACTGAGTTCTGGTTTCAATATGTGATTTGGGCAAAAAAGATGGATAATTTTAAGAATTCAATACACCAGCCTGTTACCTATGACATTCATTTCTAGGTTCATGCCTAAAGTACACAAATTATTGCAATCTGGTTCTGTACTATATAAATATGCAATGTTTAGGGTACCCTTAGGTGGGGTTTCAGCCAACTGAAAATGGTATGGCTACAGTCAAATTAGGAAATATAGTGTTGTGTTTGGACACACCTTGTTAATACCTGTGCCACTCATCAAGGAGATAGTATATAGAATAATAGAATAAGGACTCACAGTCTATTAATTGCATTTGTGCTGTTTCATAGTTAAAGTTCTGAAGGTGTAAACTTGCTTATTATCCTCCATATTGCACAAGCTCTTAGACATCACCCTTTACCATAAAGTTTAAAAATAAAGTAAGAACCAACGCCTGCGTGCATTTCTCTAAACTTTAGTCACTTTTCCCCAGTTACTTTTTCTTCTGAAATAAAACTTTATTATTTGTTGTTGCTATTACTTGAGTAAGTGTTGTTGCTTTTGAGATGAAGCCGAATATGTAATAGGTAACAGGCTAGGTAACAGATTATAACACCAGATAAAAGTGCAAAGCAATTAATCAAAATACACTTGTTAATATTTCTTGTTATGTGGCAAATATCTTTTGTGGAAAATTAGTTAAAACAGCTGTGTTTATGACAGCATAAGTTTTGGTGACATTCTGTAGTTGTTCCTTGTAAGGTGATGGTATAGTGCGTACTGGTTAAGTTATTGAATGGATCTTTTGGTATCCTGTCAATTTGTCACGCACTTTTCATTACCAACAATTCAGCACCAGCGACAATTCATCACAGACAATAACTTACCAATTAACGCCACAATATATCAGAAAAGCTGTGCTAAAAACAAATAGAGCTATAATAAATCATAAATAACAGATACAGTACATATTCACTTACAAATTACATCAATAAAACCCATAATGTACTAACTTTTACTAGTTCGTGACCACCCAACTAACAAACAAACAAGCAAAAAAACAAAACAAAAATAACAAGTTTGCTTTTCAAACTGTTATTTTAACACTAGAAGTCCGAAATTTTGAATTACCTACAACTGCTGCACCAGTCCTTTTCACCTGCAGCGTTTTAAACAACAGTGATATCATAATGTACATGATGAATTGTCTCTGGTGATGAATTGTCTCTGGTGATGAATTGTCTCTGGTGATGAATTGTACCTGGTGTTGCTGATAAATTGTCATAGATCCGGATCTTTCAATAGTATTTGCGGAGGCAAAAGCATATCATGGGGCTGAACATTTCAGATTGCTCATTTCTTATATCATATTTAAATATTTGTAAAGTGTAAAGCTGTTATTTTTAACAATAGATTATCCAGCCAAAATAATAGCATACACAAATGTGATTGTCTTTTAAAGTGCATTTTGTTTGTAGCCCCTCACACTGTGTTTTTGTTTTCTGGGATGTGTGTTTAACATTATAATAATTTTAAAAAATGGGTGGATGGAGAAAAGCGCTGCACATATTTAAATGGGACATATATTGTTTGGTGATGGGAAAATGTATTGTTTATTTTAAAACAGGTGTTTGTATTTTGTGTTATTTAAAAAGTAAACACAACCACAATGTATGGGGTTGTGTTTATTTAAAATGGGTTTATTTTGTTAACCCCTGATACTATCGAGGTTGACAAAGGATCCTGCATGCCCTAACAGGCAATGCAGGACTACGGAGGTGCACCTCAAGAAGGGCTATTTGTCGGCAAGAGAGGCAGTCAGGTTCCCTTTCAATTCTAAAATAACCATTAACGTAAGGGACATTGCCGTCAGGCAGTAGGGATTGGCTGAGCTTTATAGCAAAGCTTCCGATAGGCCTCTGTGCAAGCTGCCATGTAAGCCCGCCCCCCTGGGAGCTTACTATACGCAGCGCACAGAGACTCTCTTCCTCTTTTGTCTTCAGCATCGGTAGCGGTAGGTACTAGAGCTCGTACTGATTGTACTCACAAAGCTTAGGCTTGAGAAGCTGGTTTTGGCCCCTTCTCTGAGTTTATTTGAGTACGTTTGTTATTGGTTATTGGATTATATAATTGTGTTATATATTTTATATATTACTTTATATATATCCTTCACGCTTTGCTTCGGCATCGAGTTTTTGTTTAACCTCGTGGTCTCCGTCTTCTCCTATTATTTATAATGTTATTATAAATATTATTATTATATTGTGTGTTTTTGGGTTGTATATATTTCTATTTCAGATTTATATATATATTTTGACGTGAGTCGTTGGCTTTGCCACGCGCATATTGCAGTCGGTCTTGCCTGGCTAGACTGTGTGTGTGTGTGGAGTCTGCTTTGCAGCCCTCTAGAATCTTCCACTGCTGTGTGTTACCCACCGGATGGTAGCTGTCCAGCTTGCCCTACAGTCCCTTCTACAGTACACCAAGCACTCACTGCAGCGTTCCAAAAAAAAAAAAAAAAAAAAAAAAACCTTTTCACCAAAAAGAAGACAACCACCAAGCATTACTCCTATTAGCACCTAGGTAAGTATTAATACCTAATAAGACACTATACCAGCACCAGCGTCTCCGCTCTGCGGGTCAGCTGACGCTTAGGCGTCTTGTGCTAGCGTCTCGATGCTCGGTACTCGCTCTACGAGGTGTCAGCGCTTCGGCGCTCGGTACAGCGCTTTCGCGCTTGGGACTCGACGTCAGCGCTATATGCTCAACACTCGGTGCTTCTACGCCACGTGCTCGATGTTCGCCGCCTCGACGGTACGCACTCGGCGCCTCGACGCCACGTGCTCGGCGCTTCGGCGCCTCGACGCCACGTGCTCGGCGCTTCGGCGCCTCGACGCCACGTGCTCGGCGCTTCGACGGCACCGGCTCGACGCTCGGCGCTTCAACGCTCGATGCTCGGCGCTTCAACGCCACATCCTCTACGCTCAGTGCATCAACGCTATGTGCTCAGCGATTTGACCCTCGGCGCTTCGATGTTTAACACTGGGCTGTTTGACACTCACCGCTTCACCGCCAAACGCCTTGACTCTATACGCTCGACGCATCGGTGCTCTGCTGCTTGCTGTTCGACGTTCTCGACTCGACACTTGGCGTTCGGTCAATGTTTATGGTGCCGTGCTCGCACAAGATGTCGGGCTTTCACCGCTGCACGTCCTGTCAGGCAAAACTGCCTGCCAGTGACCCACATGACGAGTGCGTTGCATGCCTCGGGCCAGAGCACGCCACATCTGCGCTGGAGGATAGGGCTTTTTGCCAGTCTTGCGCTGGTTTCCAGACTCGCGCCCTTAGGCAAAGGGCCAAGAAATCAGTGGGTGGGCACTCCCCTTCATCGGGCTCTTCCCACACCATCTCAGCCCAGCCATTGTCCACGGCGACGCCGCCAGGGATGACTGCAGCTCTCCACGAGCCCGGCATCCCAGATCTCAGCTGGTCAGAGGTCCCCCACCAGAGGCGCTTGGGCTAGCAGCCCCTCCCCTTCTAGGGCACGCCCTGGTCGGGAGTCTAGGTCGCGCTTCAGGTCGCCTCGTCGTAGGGGACACTCTCGTTCCCCTCGTCAAGACAGGCGGCGCTCGGACAAGTCTGAGGTGGCGGAATTAACCTCCAAGATGACTCGGTTCATGGAGGTCATGATGGGACAGCAGTACCTGCTTATGTCCCTGGTTACTGCAGTGCCTCGAGCCCCAGAGCAGCCCATTGGGCCTGTCTCCAGCCAACCAGTGCCCCCCCCCCCCCCCCAACCTCTATTGGATGTTTCCCTTCCGATACAGCCGCAGAAGGACTGGGATATAGATGCAGTCTCCAAAGATACTTCTGACATCCTGGAAGGGGACAGTGTAGAGGCTGAAGTAGCCTCCCACCACTTGGACCAAGACGCTGAGTCCGAGCCGATGGACACTGACGACCCTATGTGGTCTGTGGTTGACAGAGCAACCCGCCACTTGGGTATTGATTAGCCCCAGACAGAGCTTCCACTGTGATCTCTGTTTGAGTCGCCTTCGGCCCAGTCCCGTCAGTCCAGGATGCTCCCAGCATTCCCGGACTTTGTTAAAGAGGTGCAGTCTACTTGGGGTACTCCAGCCTCTGCTCCTGTGACGTCTCGCAAGGCTTCGGCCTTTACTATGCAGGGGGCCAGCGAGGCTGGCCTAGCGTCCTTTCCACCGGTGGACGATGCGTTTGCCGCTTTGGTGAAAACGCCGACACTGTCTGGGCTTACTAGGGACCCAGCGTGTCCTAATAAACAGTGCAGGACCACAGAGATACACCTAAAGAAAGGGTATTCTCCGGCCACGAAGGCAGTCAGACTGTCTGACGTAGCCAGTCTACTGACAGTCTAACAGGTGGCACTAATTAGAGACCCTCCAGAGTGCCCTTCAGCGGCCCTCAGAAGCGAGCTAGGCACGGTCAGCCAGCTGCTGGTAAGGTTAGCCCAGCTCAACGCGCGGGCTAAGGCAGGAGCATTGCTTCAATGGTGGTGGCCAGAAGACAGCTCTGGCTCTCGCAGGCAAGAGTGCAGGAGCCTGACAAGGCCCCCTTGCTGGACGATCCAATCACTCCCGGACACACGTTTGGTCCAGCAGTAGAGGAGATGCTACAACGCTCCGTCAAAGCACGAGAGGCGTCGCAGCAAATGGCCAAGATGTGGCCAAGCAAACAGCTCCAGCTGAAGCGGCCCCAGGGACAGCCCTGGCGCAAGGCACCGCCACAGCAGCAGGCACGACCACGGGGTGGTAAGACACCCCCTGCAGGTCTATCAGTGCGGCTTGGGGTTACACAACAGCAGCACGTAATATGGCGCCCTAGCAGAGGTGGCAGGTCACGTCCTTGTGGCTCCGGCCAGGCCCCTGGTGAGGCAGGCAGCTATTAGCCCACCTGTACACTGTTCCACAGCTCCAGTTCTGGCAACAGTGCACCACGACATCTGGGTACACAAGACCATTTCCACCGGGTACACCCTTCAATTCCGGTTAAAGCCTCCCCCCTTCAGTGGGGTGGTCGTAACTGCAGTGAAGGACCCGGTTCAGTCCTCAGCTCTGAATGCGGAGATATAGGCCCTAGTATCTTATTGCCCAAAAAGGACGGTGGGTTCCGCCCTATTTTAGATCTGTGAGTACTGAACAGATACCTACGGCGGATATCGTTCAGGATGCTTACGCACAGGCACATCATCCAGTCAGTCCGATACAGCGACTGGTTTACCACTGTGGACCTGACAGATGCGTACTTTCACGTTCCCATCTGCCCGGGTCACAGGAAGTATCTGCGTTTCGCATTCCAGAGCAGGGTGTATGAGTTTTGTGTCCTCCCGTTTGGTCTGTCTCTAGCTACTTGAACCTTTTCAAAATGTATGGACGCCATTTTAGCCCATTTGCGGGCTCAAGGTGTCCGACTGCTGAACTATCTGGGTGACTGGCTCGTCTGCGCACAGTCGAAGGAGCAGCTGGCACAGAACACAGTGATGGTTACAAACCATCTTCAGCGGCTGGGTCTGTAGGTCAAGTCAGAGAAGAGCCGCCTCGTGCCAAGCCAACAGACCGAGTTCGTGGGGTTGCATCTGGACTCAGTGTCCATGGAAGCGACCCTGTCAACACAAAGAGTTGCCTCGCTGGAACGGTGTCTCTCCCTGTTCAGGTTGAGAGAAACAATCAGCATGGAGCTGTGTCAGCGCATGCTGGGGCTGATGGCTGCCGCCTCACAAGCCCTTCCCTTGGGCGTATTACACCAGAGACCTCTACAAGCCTGGTTCAATGCCTTCGCGTTACATCCGCAGAGAGACAAACACCGCAGGTTGACGGTATCCCGAACCTGCTGGGAAGCACTACGCTGGTGGAAAGTTCCGGCAAACATCCGCCAGGGTGTTCACTGGGTCCCATCTTCCGGAGGGAAGTGGTTACGACCGACGCTTCCAACCAAGGTTGGGGAGCAGTCTGGAACGGCTCAGGGACCCGCGGAGTGTGGTCAGGACCCTGGAGGTCAGCCCACATCAATGCTCTGGAACTCAGAGCAGTGGACCTCGCCCTCCGGCACTTCTTGCCAGTTAGACAAGCATGTGTTGGTGCGGTCGGACAACACCACGGTTGTGGTGTATATCAACCACCAGGGCGGCCCCCCCCGCCTTCACCGAATGGTAGCATGGCTGTTACTATGGGCACAGCCGCGCTTGACCTCTCTGCGCGTGGTTCACCTACTGGGCAGAGTCAACTACGCAGTGGACCTCCTATCCAGGGGAGGCCCTCTTGCAGGAGAATGGCGTCTCCACCCTCAGGTGGTAGAGCGCATCTGGGAATGGTTCGGCAGAGCGCAGGTAGATCTCTTCACTTCGCAAGAGACCACGCACTGCCCCCTATGGTTCTCGGTGAGGGATCCCAACAGGCCCCTAGGAGTCGACGCACTGGCTCACGATTGGCCGCCAGTCCTCCTATATGCATTTCCACCGACTCCGATGCTCCCCGCCCTCTTACAGAAGGGTAGAGCGAGCAACAGTGATTCTGATTGCTCCTCAGTGGCCTCGGAGAGTATGGTTCCCGAGCGTGGTGAAGTTACTGCATGGTCAACCGGGGGAGCTTCCCCTGCGAGCAGACCTATTGTCCCAGGCCGAAGGTTGGCTTTGGCAACCGAACCCCAAGCTCATGTAGCTAAGGGCTTGGCCCCTGAGCACCTGTCAGCCTTAGAGCTTTCGACAGCTGTGATCTCGACCATTCAGAGCGCCAGAGAGCCCTCTACCAGGTCGCAGTACACGTACAAATGGCAGTATCATATCAGCCTGCCATGTAAGCATTGACGGATTATCACCGGGTTGCCATTTTAAGATGTTTGCGACCTCCAAGAGTGACCAACTTACCGTCATGGAGCCTTGACGTGGTGCTAGAAGCCCTTACCAAGGCACCGTTCGAGACTCTCCACTCAGTGGATATGAAGCTCATGTCTATGAAAACCGTATTTTTGCTGTCGGTAGTGTCAGCAAAACGCGTCAGTGATTTACATGCACTGTCAGTGCACCCTTCATGTATCTGCTTCGCAGGAGACGGTTCTAAGGTCTCCATGCGTATAAATGCAGCCTTTCTGCCAAAGGTTATATCCCCGTTGCATATGAACCAGCCGGTTGAGTTGATGGCATTCCATCCTCCTCCCTTTTCCTCTCCAGAGGAACAACGGTTACACATGCTCTGCCCTGTGCGGGCATTGAGGTGTTATATTGACCGTACAAAGACCGTGAGGCAAACGGAACAACTGTTCATATGCCATGGTACTAAGACGTTGGGTCAGCCTATCCTTCTGCAAGCCTTCCACCGCCAAGGCAGTTGAAGGTGCATTCCACTAGGGGTATGGCAACGTCCTGGGCCCTCTTTAGAGGGGTGCCAGTGTCTGATATTTGCGCGGCAGCCAGTTGGGCTACACTGCATACCTTTATGAGGTTTTACAGATTAAATGTGCTGGATTCCTCTGCTCCATTGTTTGGAGCATCTGTACTACACTCTGTGGCACCTCAGGATGCCAATGTAGTGTCAGATACCCCACCTTAGGACAGGTGTCATTGCGAGCATTGACGCTAAGGCGCAGCTGCGCATATGCCTAGATGTATTGCCTACGCAATTGCGTTATGACGTAAGTCTGTCCTACTGCCGAGAATCTTCCCTCACGACAGCTTGGGTACACTGTTCCCATACGTTAATGGTTATTTTTGAATTGAAAGGGAATGATAGGTTGCGGATGCAACCCCAGTTCCCTGAAAGAGAAAATAACCATTAACCCGCGAGGTCTCTCCGGAAGCCTTCTCGGCCCGAAGAGAGTCTCTGCGCGCTGCGTATAGTAAGCTCCCAGGGGGGCGGGCTTACAAGGCAGCTCGCACAGAGGCCTATCGGCAGCTTTGCTATAAAGCTCAGCCAATCCCTACTGCCTGACAGCAATGTCCCATACGGTGGTTATTTTCTCTTTCAGGGAACCGGGGTTGCATCCGCAGCCTATCCGTATCTAATGTGGCGCTGCATCACGCGCCAATGCGCGTGCACAGAGTGTCGCGCACCGAGCCCGTGCATTGAGGTGCGTGCACTGAGCATCGAGCGTCAAAGCGCTTGGCGTGTGCACCAAGCGTACCTGGGCGCGGGATCGCAAGCACCAAGGTCTGAAGCACCAAGCACCGAAGCCTGCCTTTTAGAATACATGTTTTTATTTTGAATATAACCGACATATTCTATTTTATTTGTATATACAAGCCTGTTGTTATCTCTACTGCACCTGGCAGCCATCAATTATTTCATTTTGTACAAGGAATGCAACGGGGGGAAATAGAGATTTCATCCTGAAGCTAGCCACAGCGCTTTGGCTGAAACAACTCAATCAGAAAACTGCAAAGCAGGAGGCTGCAGCAGCTCAACCTGGATTCTGTGTTACTTTCGATTTTACAGTTTTGTATGTGCATATACCTGTTTACACTAGTTAATTTTGAAATCTTTATTTTATCAAACTTTTTCATTTTTTGAAGTATTGCTTTATGTGTGGCAAGTTAGAAAAGAAACCCTTTTATGTTTGTTCATTTAAGTACGGCGTTTCGATTGTGCAGATGTTTGATATGATGTACTTGAATAAAACTTTTGTGTTGTGTCCAATAGTTTGTCTTTCATTTTAATATTGATGTTGCTTAAAATGTAACCGTCATAATGACTGCCAGCAGTGGTTTTGGGTATGAGTATAACCGCGGTGATTCTAGTGTTAAACAAAATCCTGCCAACTATGCCAAGTTGTAGTGGTTGACTGGCTATAAAAATTATATGATAAGTGTGGTTTAATCACGCCAGCCCTATTAAGAGCACTCAATTTAGAATGTTAAATTATTTGCTAATTAGAAACTCAGGTCCTTTTTGTTCTGTTGGCTGGGACACAAAGGACATGCAACACATGATAAGGATAACATTTTACAATAAATTGTATATTTGAATTACCACTGGAATCCCCACACAAAACAATTTTCAAATAAAATTGCAATCCAAATGCAACACAATTATACCACTTTAGACACAGGAAGGAGTCTGTAGAAGTCTTAAGTTAGAAGACACTATTTGTCTGTTAAACACTACCAGCCTTACAGGTAGAAGATGTCCAGATTTACGTTCTGATATCTATAAAATCAACTAATATATGATGGTAGTTCCTGCATCTAAAATACTAAAATCAACTGAAATGATTAACAGATAAGTTAACAAGCTCAAATCAATGTATACTCTGGCACCATTAAATAGAAAGTTAAAATACAATTAACATAATTAAAAAACAACTAAAATATTTAAACAATAAAAGTATTGGTAGAATTCCTTTCTGAGCTAACAGTACAGATTTAAAAGCTGCGAGGTGCCCACCAACTAATGCAATTAAAAGAGGCTCTTGTACTGTTAATATCGTTTTCTGTAGCACAGCAGTTTGACCAATGGCTTTCATCAGAACGTCCTTTGAAATTACAGCACTCAGGCTTCCTTCTTCTCCAGCACCGATAATTCACCACTATTGCAGTAACAATCAACAGTCTTTAAATCAGCAGGGCAGGCACCTTAACAAAGCAGACAAACAGTGCTTCAGCATTCTCTTATCTACAGCTTTCTTCCTAGCAGATTCAGCCCATCATTTAAATAGCTCACTCCTAAAACAAAGAGCTAACTCTCGTTTACCCCCTTCCAATCAGATCTCTCTCAATGTGTTCACCACGTGTAGATTTTAACACACTGCACCTCCCAATTACCAATGTGTACGACTAATGTGTCTAAACAAATAAAAAGTGTTCTTTCAAAATAACGTGCTCAAAATAAATCACACAGAAAACAATAAAATCAAACAGTGAATATATTACAAACTCAAATAAAACAAGCCAATCTGTGGACAAAATAATAATAATAATAATAATAATAATAATAATAATAATAATAATAATAATAATAATAATAATAACAAATACAAACACCCGTGTTACAAAAATATGGGATGGAATCTAAGGGAGAGTGATCTTGCTTATTTATTTGTCTGCATTAATAAATAAAAATGACTTAATCCCTAAGAGGTGGTGGTAAAGCAATAAACATGTTAGATATGAAGGCTAATCACATCTTTAAATGAAAGCAGCAAAACGCTCAATTGTTTTTCATTTGACTTATTTTTGTTGTTGTTGCCGTTTTGGGACAGGTTTCGATTGTGCTTATATATCAATGCTAACACTTTAGAACCAGAACCATTATTTTGGTGAATTGCACAGTTTAAATGCTCATTACTTTCATATAATGCTCCTAAGAATCACAAAAATGTGATTCGCTGGTGGGTAAAACACAGGATTGCTTTAGGATATTTTTTAAACCGATTAGCAGGTGAAAAGAGTTCAGCGGATTTTGCAGTTTTCACTGAAAATGAAATATCTTTCGGGTCCATAATGTACTGCATATGAAAAATCCTGGCTTGTGAGGCTGGATTCAAAAATAAATAAACAATGTAGAGGGGTGGCTAAACATTGTAACATAAGTGATACAGAAATTGGCATTACAGGGTTAACATATAAAAAAGGATTAAGCTATTCAAAACAATTGAACTGCTCTTTCCTGTAAGTTTTTATTGTGTCTTTTTAATTTTGTTAAACTTTAAAATTGCTTCATTTCTTTCAAAATATTTGCATTGGTATACAGCTTTTTATATACGTATTTCACCTGATTCTGTTAGCAGGTAACCCATCCAATTGTTTAAAAGCTATTCTGTGGACCAGCAATGCCCAGCATTTCATTTTGTTTCTAACTTTATTTAATCAGTCATAATGCACAATGAGCAAAGGCTGCACTTAGCCAGTTACTCCTCTTTCTCTCATTAGTAAATGGCATTAGTTTATATATATATATATATATATATATATATATATATATATATATATATATATATATATATAATATCACAGAAAACAGCCACATATAATGACAGGTTATTTAAATAAAACAGTAATATCATAGCTCCATTTTCACTTCTACATGCTAAAACATGTTTGTTAATGGAATAGTGTATATATGGAATAGTGTATTCATTACTCAGGTAATCAATCACTGAAACCATTCAACAGCAAGTTCTGTACATGTACTGAGTACCACTGAATGCAAGTGTAGTTTGTGACCTTGTGAAGACTGCATTGGTTAAAGTATTCATGGTTTTCAAAGCATTTAACCAAACAAAAACATGATCTGCAAAAAATGGCTTTCTCTTGTTGTAGATGTTTCTCTTTATTGGAGTGGGAATCTATTGTAACATCGTGCAAAGAGGTTTCAAACCACACTCACTCCATACTTCAGGCATTTTTAATAGTATATTTCCAATTATCAAGGCATACGTTATGTGTTACCAGTAAAACTACAGCTTTTTTTCTGTCTTCTGAGAAACAAATTAATAATTTATTTAATGACTTTAAATTCAGTCTAGCTTTTCTTTTTTTCTGTTCAACCAAATTAAAACATTTCTGTGACTTCACCTTTTGATCTTTGATTGATTAATTTGAATCTTCTAACGAAAAGTGGCTGTGTGGCTTTAATCCACAGAAAACCGGGCATTTGTCAACAAAACCACAGTCAAAACAAATGAACACAAAAGTGAATACCATTTTATTACGCAACAATCATTACAACAATTAAGCAACAATTATAGTATTACACATTTCAAATGTAACCCTTTTAAATGACCTTGTGAGTTCAGTTTAAAATTTCATATTGTTAACTAAAAGTAATACAATTATACATTAAATCAAAAAAAAAAAAAATAATAATAATTTTCAGAATTACAAATTGTTACAAAGCTTTTATTTACAGTACAAATCGACAACAAGGCTAGGACAGTGCCTGAATGTTTATTTGTTGTGTGGTGTCCCTTTTTCCACGGCTTCTTTTAACAAACAATACAACACAAAAATAAATCCTAGCTCCTGTTTTGTAACTAAACTTAACACGATCCCTAACTTTCAGTCAGACTGCTAATCCAGTTTACTAACTTTAAATATATAATAAACAAATTAGATTTAATGAACTTTGTTTAACTGTACAGTGTATTCATGTCTATACACAGATCCTTCACACGGGCAGCTATTGTCTTAAAAACGTGTCCCTTTATTCCTATTTGGCTTGTTAAATTATGAACAGGTGTATTAGTTTGATTGACGTAGATAGCTATGGCATAGCTATGGCATTCTGGGAGATGTAGTTTTCATTACTCATTTAAACAACAAGAAACTACTTTAGTTTTGTTTAGAGTCCAATGTATCTCCCTTCTACAATAGCATCTCATATGCTACCACAAAATTAATTTCAACATATCTTCTGGACAGGTTCAGGAACAACAGCAATTTCATCATCGCTTTGCTAATCTTCATCAATTACACAGACGTTAGATTTAAATTCAGCTTTTACATTTCTTTCCTGGATTTAATCACCATTCAAACAAGCTTACAGTCCACTAACGCTCTTCAAACCGATCGCTGGCAATGACATCGAGGTTGTCACCTGTTTTAGGTTTGGCAAAACTATCAATAACTTTCCTCCCCGTTCTCGGTTTACATTCCTTTGTTTTTTGCATTTGTATTTTCGTACTGCCACTTCATGTTCACAGGGTTTGTACGCTAGTCTCGAAGTCTGGAGAAAGTATGGAAAAATGTCAAACTGATTTCCAAGGCTTGAAAATGCTTGAAAAAACATGTCTCCGTTATGAAAGTCTTGGAAAAGTCTGGAATTTTACTGGTATCACTGCAGAATGAAATAATGCTTATTATTTGTATTATTATTAATAATTGATCTTGAAAGCGGGTCAGTAGCTCTAGTGACAACCGTCTAAATAAGTAGTTTACTAGTAGCAACTATATTTCTTGCGACCAAATCCCGCGAGGATTGCCCAGTGTAACACCCCTGACAACGTCCTGACAACAAGCTATCCTGTCCACTCAGCGCACTGACTCTTTCTGCGCCTGTGAAACGAAGGGTAAAATGGACACTACAACAGCCAAAATATATACATTTAAATTGAAGGCTATGATTTATTTTTTTATTTATTTATTTTTTTTAACTAAGTTACAAACTGGAATTATACTGTACTCTGCTCACCAAGATTCGCATTTTGTTGTCTTGTTTATTAAATTGTTAATTTCCCAACCCAGGGAAAAAAAAATAATAATCTGTAGCCCCAATGGTGTGTATAAACGTAGCATGTTAACATAGTTTTTTTTTTTTTTTTCATCGATGTGATTAATAAAATGTGCCTGTAATTTTTATTTTAAATTGATGGTGCTAGCTTGTAACTTACTGTAGTGAGTGCAGCAACAGTCACAGGTCCAAACTGTTTGCCGAGTGTGTTTATACCATTTACATCCGTGCTATATGGCTTTCATTACACGATTAAATACTGATTAAATAAAATAATAATCAAACTGCTGCTAACCGGCACGGCAAAGCTTTTTTTTTTTTTTTTTTAATAAGGAACCAAGATTTAAATTAACAGTTGCAATTGAAACAAAACTGAAACTTTGTTGATGCACTTTTAAATTATTTTTTTTTGAGGGGGGGTTGTACTGTGTTCTTCAATAAATAGGATATAGCCTGGATGCAGCATGCCGCAAATAGGCACTGTATTTACTTGTACACAATCTCATTATTATTATTATTATTATTATTATTATTATTATTATTATTATTATTATTGGTAGTAGTGATAAATACTGTAATAATTAAGTAAATCAAAGAATGAAAACAGTACTAATATTAATAGTTTAGCGAATGCCTTTATCCAAGATGATTTCCTTAACTCACTCCAGCAGCTTATAGTGTTCGTTTTGGATTGTTCTTTTACTGTAGCGAGCAAAAGGCTTTGGACCCAAACAGGGTTGTTATAGCGAGGGCGTACTGTATATAGTATTTGACGTGTATGTTTAATATAATTTAATATATAATGCATGCATATTTGTTATTTCTTTTTTGTTATTTTTAGCCTCCCATAGTGTTCAACATTTAACAGAGGGTATAAAGAAGTTTGGATCAGAATCCAATATCATCCCTTACAAAAAAGTAACATACTGCAAGTATACTTGTGCCAAAATTGTCTGGTTTTAGTTGTTACCATTATGGAGCAGCACGGCTTTGAGGCTCCTGGATGAGCTGTCAATGAAGAGGCGCCACTCATTCTGGTTACAGGCGATTCCGATTGCCTCGAACAGACTGGTTACATTGTGGCAGAAACAGAGCCCATCTTGATGGGTGAAGAAGCTGGAAAAAGGTTTTTTGCTCTTGTCTTGATAAACTGGCCGCAGCCATAGCAAAATGTGCAGCCTCTTGATGCCTTCTCAGAAAAATGCAGATATGTATCCACTTAGGCAGCTGGAAATAAACTGAACTGGTGGGCTTAAGGCCCCTGTATTTATACTACTATTTATACTACTGGAAAGATCTAGAAAGTTCTAGAAGTTACTCCAAGTTTACTCAGCACTGACTCTATCTGGAATGTTCTGGAAAATAGGTCAATTTCAAAATATCACTGTCCTGGTCACAAAAGCAAAGTTTGTGGGGAATAATAGCCAGTTTCTATACTTTTGAGGCATAAGCAATTAGGAAATAACACTTACTACCCAGGAACCAAAAAAAATAAAAAATTTGTTACACGATGTAATCTATTAGCGTTAGAAAATATATAACAGATTTCAAGAAGGTGTTTCTCATGGGTGTATTTTTTTCATTTTTTTTGTTATTTTCTTTGAAATCAGGAATCTGATTGACTAGTACTGTACTTGTAGTAGGCAACTGGTATTTAATTTCACTTAATAAGTTACCTGCATGAAAAATAACTAATAATTCATATTTTAATTCACTTTAATTCACAAACTATTGTATGTTTTATTGAATATAAGTTAAGTAAATAATAATAATAATAATAATAATAATAATAATAATAATAATAATAAATAATGGCTTAAACTGTTTAGAATGCACGTTTTCATGTGTAAACAGCAAAGTCCATTATCTTGGAATTATAATGTAAAACAAGTATTTTACAATTATATATGTAGAAGAATCTGTCAAAAAGGGTTACTAAAAGTAAATTACATTTTGACAACTTCAACTGCCTCAGGTCAGTTAATTTTAATTTTAATTGGTGATGTTAGAACTGTAAATATAATGCCGTTATCATTTGCTGATATTTCTATATTTATTGCCTATTAGGTTTTTTTAGAACTGCCTCTGTGTAGAAGCCATTGTGTGTACTTTCCCAACTACAAATTGTTTAATTAACACCTTCATATCACAGGATTTGACAGTCTTTCAAATCAGCACAGAAATGTAGAGTTTCGAATTGATGGGGGGTTCTCACATCACTGTCAAACAAGATACAGTGGAATTCAAAGATGTACAACATGTCTGCCAAAAGATGTTGCTTGAAAAATTAGGATTGAATAAGAGTGTGTCCTCAAGCAACGCAAAAGTGGTTTACCAAGACATTAGATAGGATTAGCCAGGTAAAACTAAACTGAAATCAGTTTTGAACATGTCTAAATGGTCTGGTTTGGATTTCAACAGATACTTACCACTAAGGAGATGTCAATATACCATCCCAATATACAAAAGGTCTACATTTTACAGTACAAGTAAAGTTGTATGCTAATGACATTTAAGTTACAATTAAAAATATTGTACAATGTTTAAGTGTCCATTCCACCAGTCCAATTTCCTAGAGTTTGCTTGTTTAACCCTTTAAACACCAAGCATTTTTCAGTGGGATGCTCCCCCAGGACCAAGGGTTTTTGGGCTGTAGTTGACTTTCTTCCTATATCTATTTTTTATAGCAGAATCATGGAATTGGTGTCCTTTGGAACATTATAAAGTTCTTCAGAAACCATACAAGCTTTTTGCTTTTTTTTCAACACAATATTCCTTTTTTTTTTTTTTGTTATTGTTAAACATTGTTTTATTATGTATTCTGCTTCGAGATACATGCATATACCATGACAATACCTACAAGACAAATTACAAGACATTGTTTCACCTGAGCGACTGCAATGACATAATAGACGTTTAGTCTTTATAAGCAATAATGGACACTACTCTTACTTTCTCAAAATAAATATTTATAAATAAAATAATAGTTTTTCATTCAATTATTTAGTAATAAGAAAGAAAAAAAAAAACATACCTGATACATTTAGTTCCTGAAACATCATCTGCTTAAATCCATTAGTTTCTTGATATTGTCGCACTAGATGAAATTGCTATCGAAAAAAGTCTTGACACCATACCACTGTTCAATAGCCGGCAGACTCTTTATTTGCAGCAACAGGTTCACAGCAAGTAACACAGCTCACAGCATATGATTCTCCATTCTCTGAATCCACACACACTCACACACTTTGCCCCCTCTTTTACTTCCACCTAAAACCGGACAAAGAAAACACAAAGTTACAAGTATGTGAGGCGATGACCAATCTGCGCCCACTGACCTTTAACTAACAACAATGTAATAGATCAGGGGTGGCCAATTCTGGTCTTGGAGAGGCGCAGGGTCTTCTGGTTTTCGTTCCACCCAAGTTCTCTATTACTTTATTGAACCAGTTATTTTCTTAATTGGTCAACACTAACATGTTTCCTAGGTCTTTGGCCACTGATGATTTGTGGCTCTCCAGTACCAAGATTGGCAACCCCTGTAATAGATTATCATGTTCCTCACCCAATCAGAGTCATGTACAGCCGCATGGTGACCCTCGTGTAGACTGTTTGATCTAGCACCAAGTACCTGCACCATGCATGGTGCATGGTGCAAGCAATCAAGCCCCGCAAGTTAACAATTCCAGAGTGCAATACAGCCACAGTCAAAACCAGTCTGCCTAAACCTGATTTACAGTGTTTCTCTGTTATTTTTTTTCTTAGCAGTAAACAAATACCGGTGTCATGTTTTGTCTCTGTGTGCTGCTTTGAAATTTCTCCGTCCATTAAAAGTTAAATGCCGATGTCAGTGATGTCACTTGAAAAAACAAACAATCAGGCAGTGAAATTCAATCTCCCCCATATCCAATGATATATGTTAACAGTCTGTACTGCAAAGTATGATAGCCCAGTAAGTCAAAGAAACCAATTGTGTTTTTTATGATGTTTACTTGATCACGGTCGTTAAAAGGTTAACAACAGTATCCCTTCTATAACTACGTTAGATGTTCAGATAGTTTTTTAGACATGATATTCAAAAGTAGAGCTAATACCCTAAAATATAAAGACTTACAATTTATCAAAAACCCAGAATGTTGTCTCTTTCAATCTCAAACTCATAAGTCTTTATTTGTAGTTTTATTTTAGGTATTCTTCTTGTAACACATATTGGCATCTGTTTTCCTTGAATGATCCATGCCAGTTTTTTTTTTTTTTTTTTTTCTTTCTCATACAATAGATTCTCAATTATCCAAACTAATTGGGACCAGAACCAGTTTGGTTAATTTAAAAGTTCACTTAGTCGGGAGACCCATAAAAACAACACATGCACGTAAAAATTAAAAATCCAAAAGCCATTTTGTGTGCTGCATTAGAAAACATTGTAATAAACTGTAATTTAACTTAACACAGTTATAAAGTACAATTACAGCAAGGTACAGTTTTTAAAGTCAGACATCACTTGTCTAAAAATGCTCTGCAACTTTAAGTACCCAGATATATAATTGCTAGAAAAATAAATGTGTCATTTTTGTCATTGCAAGTTACATGTTAAAATAAAATTGCAGTACAGTTCTAACGTTTATACAAGCTGGAAAAAAAAAAAAAAACCTGTCACTTGTTTAAGATGAAAGCCTCTCTTTGTCATTGTGTGATCACACTCATGTTAGCATTCTTAAACATACGTGGGTTCTCTGCCATACCAATTGTATTATGTATCACCTCAGACTTGCTATTAACTTTATAATGGATTTGCTCAGAGTTTCTATTGATAAAGTTTTAAGTTTCATGTAAGAGAGTTGAGGAGGCAGTTTTTTTTTTTTTAAAGTGTAAAAAACAAGGTTTTAACCACACGGAAAGGTGGCAGGAAATTCCAAACCTACAAATCACACAAGGGATTACTAACATCTAATGAAAAGCATAGCTTTGTCCAAATGGCACTCATGATAGGTTCATATTACAGGGTGTATTCTTCCCAAAACCAAAATGGCTTCTTATTACCATATTCTCAAATTGTTGGTCAATGACCAGCAAAAGCACTTCAGGTAACTTCAATCGTTTGTAGACACTCCCAATCTTTAAAAAAATAAAAACATACCTTTTAATTAACCCAAAATGACCTTGCAAAGGACATAACTTTCAACAAATATTTGAACATTCTCCATATCTTTACATACTAAATATGTCAGTGCATTTTAATCTTGAAGTTTAAACAACGTATCTGTACAACTGTGTATTTTTATTAAAGACAATCTTTGTTGATGAATCCAATGATACATTTCTTATCACACATTCACACTGTTTTTAAAATTAAGAACCAAAGACAAAGGTATTTAACATAACGAGACGGGCCTTACCAGACAGCAAAGCCCACTCATGTGTGTTTTATTGCTATTAGAAAATGACTGACAAAAAAAACTCAGTATCACAAATGCAATATAATGGAGGAAATAAAGTATTTTACTTTCAATGGAAATCTCAAACATATTTAACTTATATTCCAAACTATAACGTTTTTAAAAGCACTGGAAAAAAAAAGATACAGCTAAGCTGTGAAAATGCAAAACAGTAAACAGTACAAGTATGAAATGTACCTTTTTATGAGTTCTGTCCACACACTTGGCTCTTATTTTCTGGCACACTTGATAACAATGCTTATTACGTGTTCTAATTCTGCAACTTTTCCACATAATGCCTGTTGATGCAGAAGTCAGTGTAAGAAAATTGGTACTTTTGCATTTCTCTCTTTAATTTTTTCCAGCATTCTGCTAGTCAGACCATTCTTTTGCCCAGTCATATATGGTGCACCCTCTGTTGTAATCCCAGTTAGCTTCTTCCAAGGTAATTCTGCACTTTCCATGGCTTCTTGAAGTTCCACATCACTTTTATTGTTCTTATTTTCAGAAAAAGCTTTCGTTGAGACTCCATAACTTCTTTAATTTCCAGTAAACTCAAAATATCTTGCTTTGTGTAGCGTGTAATAGTGACATTGTATGTTATAATCTTTCATAACTGCAACTCAGACCTTTGTAAAATAAATAGTTTAAACAAGCCTTCGCTTCGCTATCCTAATCAATATTATATCCTAATTATCAAAACTATGCATCAACACTGCCAGGATTGTGTTAATGTTCAGGGAGGTCATACCCAATACAAACTTTGTAATGTTTTCATTTTGACAGTTTGTCACATTTCATACTGAAAACTTGTCATGAGAGAGAGGAAACATGTTACTTTCATTTTAAATTAAAAACTACTTCTGTTTTTACAGTTTGGTATATACATATATCTGTTCACAACTGTTTACAAACTAGTTTCTTTTGAAATGTTTATTTTATTATAGTTTATCATTTTTTGAAGCAGTGCTTTGTATGTGGTAAGTTAGAAAATAAACTTTTATGTTTAGTTGTTCGTTTAAATACACTGTTTCGGCTGTGCAGATGTTTGACATGATGTGAATACAACTTTTACAGTATACTGCAGACACTACTGAACAGCGGATAGGTGACTCCCTAAGCTCATGCTGTCAATGTGTTCCTGTTCTGGTAAGTCTTTTACCATATTGTAAAGTTTATTTTGTGGGTGATGATGCCATTCATTTTATCTGATTTTGTAACGTCTTTTTAATCGATAACCTAAATGGCTGGTAATTGGGCATTATATCCTATACTACTGAATACAAAAGTTTTAATGTTTGCCACTTGTACAAACCTGAGTTTCTGTCAGATATGATATTGTCTGTTTTGAAAAGTGACTGAGAGATCCTGCATTACTTGTAAGGGTCTGTGGCAGGCTGGCAAGTGGATAGAGGCCCAGAGACAGACTGCAGTTCAAAAAAATAACTATTTTATTATAAATAAACACAAAATGAAAGGGCACAAGGGCCAAAACAAAACAATTTAAACACAAAGAAAGACAAAAAGCAAAATTTACAAAAATAACAATCTCCAGGCTGGGCAATGCCTTCACTGGATTCAAGCTTCTCCAAACAACCAAAAAAAAACCAACCTGCTTCCTCAGCTCCCTCTCCCCAAATGAGAAGCAGAGGCCTCATTTTATATCAGGTGGCTGGGCGCTGATTGATCGTTAATCAACCTAATCAACTAATCAACCCCAGCCACCTGAACATAATAAACCCAGGCAGGCAGGGGAAGTTAACCCCATCCCTGCCAATTTAAAAGGGCAGAGCTTTGCTCTGCCACACACCTCCCCCCATGTACAACGTACACCGGCCGCAATCGGCCAACTTCCCCCCTTCCCCCCTTCCCCCCCCCCTCCCCCCAAGAGTCCAATTATGTCCCTTGGGTGGGCTGTTATGGTGGGTGGTGGTGGGCGGGGTTGTTGTCGGAGCCCCCAAGCCTTCTTTGGTTGAGGCGGCCCAGCTCCCTCTGGTGGCGGAGGCGGCGGCGGCGGCCCGGCTCCCTCTGGTGGCGGAGGCGGCGGCGGCGGCCCGGCTCCCTCTGGTGGCGGAGGCGGCGGCGGCCCCGGCTCCCTCTGGTGGCGGAGGCGGCGGCGGCGGCGGCGGCCCGGCTTCCTCCCTCTGGTGGCGGAGGCGGCGGCGGCGGCCCGGCTCCCTCTGGTGGCGGAGGCGGCGGCGGCGGCCCGGCTCCCTCTGGTGGCGGAGGCGGCGGCGGCGGCCCCTCCCTCTCGGGCTCTGAGAGCGGTGTGGACGACCGGTGGCTCCTCCCTCTCGGGCTCTGAGAGCGGCGGCGGTGGCTCCTCCCTCTCGGGCTCTGAGAGCGGCGACGGTGGCTCCTCCCTCTCGGGCTCTGGGAGCGACGGCAGGCTCCTCCTCCTCTCTGGCTCTGGGAGCGACGGCAGATCCTCACTCCCTCTCTGGCTCTGGGAGCGACGGCAGATCCTCCTCCCTCTCGGGCTCTGAGAGCGGCGGCGGCTCCTCCCTCTCGGGCTCTGAGAGCGGCGGCGGCTCCTCCCTCTCTGGCTCTGGGAGCGACGGCGGCTCCTCACCCCTCTCTGGCTCTGGGAGCGACGGCAGCTCCTCACCCCTCTCTGGCTCTGGGAGCGACGGCAGATCCTCACCCCTCTCTGGCTCTGGGGGCGACGGAGGCTCCTCACCCCTCTCTGGCTCTCGGGAAGGCGGCTCCTCCCCTCTCTGGCTCTCGGGAAGGCGGCTCACCCCTCTTTATTGGAGTGACCGGGGCATCTCCCATGTCTACCGCCAGGTAATTAACCACCATGAGGGCAACCTCTGGGAAGGACATTGGGTGGTGTTGTTCCTCCCACTGTTCCCACCTCTCCCCATCTCGACGCCACAGCGTGTTGATAACTATGGGGAGATCGTGGACGAGGTCTGCCTCAGGGTGCATCAACCAGTCCCAGATCTCCTGGGACGGTGGTGAAGGTGGTGGTGCTGGAGGTAGTGGGGTGGCCCCTGATGCCCGGGGTGAACACTGCACCTCTTCCTGGGCCTGGTTGTAGGGGCATCCTGCCCAGTTGTGGCCGTCCTCCTCACACCGGCCACACCAGTTTGCCGGTGGCACGTCTGGGCAGGACCGCCAACGATGGTCCTCCTTCCCACACCAGGAACACCAGGGGAAGAGGCTGGCCGGGTCCTCCAGCGGTGGCTGCAGCAGCTTACATTTCTTCAGCTGCTGCTACTTTTCCTGCCTTTGCCGCTGTCTGCTCTTCTTTCCCATTTTTTTTTTTTTTCACTCAAAAAAAATTATCCCAAAAATTCCACAAAACAAAACAAAAATACTGCTCTGAGCCTCTAGGTGGCGCTATCCCACTTCTGACACCAAATGTGGCAGGCTGGCAAGTGGATAGAGGCCCAGAGACAGACTGCAGTTCAAAAAAATAACTATTTTATTATAAATAAACACAAAATGAAAGGGCACAAGGGCCAAAACAAAACAATTTAAACACAAAGAAAGACAAAAAGCAAAATTTACAAAAATAACAATTTCCAGGCTGGGCAATGCCTTCACTGGATTCAAACTTTCCAAACAACCAAAAAAAAAACCAACCTGCTTCCTCAGCTCCCTCTCCCCAAATGAGAAGCAGAGGCCTCATTTTATATCAGGTGGCTGGGCGCTGATTGATCGTTAATCAATCCTAATCAACTAATCAACCCCAGCCACCTGAACATAATAAACCCAGGCAGGTAGGGGAAGTTAACCCCATCCCTGCCAATTTAAAAAGGGCAGAGCTTTGCTCTTCCACACACCTCCCCCCATGTACAACGTACACCGGCCGCAATCGGCCAACTCCCCCCTTCCCCCCACCCCCCCCCCCCTCCCCCCAAGAGTCCAATTATGTCCCTTGGGTGGGCTGTTATGGTGGGTGGTGGTGGGCGGGGTTGATGTCGGAGCCCCCAAGCCTTCTTTGGTTGAGGCGGCCCATCTCCCTCTGGTGGCGGAGGCGGCGACGGCAGCCCGGCTCCCTCTGGTGGCGGAGGCGGCGGCGGCGGCCTCCCGGCTCCCTCTGGTGGCGGAGGCGGCGGCGGCCCGGCTCCCTCTGGTGGCGGCGGCGGCGGCGGCGGCCCGGCTCCCTCTGGTGGCGGAGGCGGCGGCGGCGGCCCGGCTCCCTCTGGTGGCGGAGGCGGCGGTGGCGGCCCGGCTCCCTCTGGCGGCGGAGGCGGCGGCGGCCCGGCTCCCTCTCGTGCTCTGAGAGCGGCGGCGGCGGCGGCTCCTCCCTCTCGGGCTCTGGGGGCGGCGGCGGTGGCTCCTCCCTCTCGGGCTCTGAGAGCGGCGACGGTGGCTCCTCCCTCTCGGGCTCTGAGAGCGGCGGCAGATCCCCCTCCTCCCTCTCTGGCTCTGGGAGCGACGGCAGATCCTCCTCCCTCTCTGGCTCTGGGAGCGGCGGCGGCTCCTCCCTCTCGGGCTCTGAGAGCGGCGGCGGCTCCTCCCTCTCGGGCTCTGAGAGCGGCGGCGGCTCCTCACCCCTCTCTGGCTCTGGGGACGACGGCAGCTCCTCACCCCTCTCTGGCTCTGGGGACGACGGCAGCTCCTCACCCCTCTCTGGCTCTGGGGACGACGGCAGATCCTCACCCCTCTCTGGCTCTGGGGGCGACGGAGGCAGCTCCTCACCCCCTCTGGGCTCTCGGGAAGGCGGCTCACCCCTCTCTGGCTCTCGGGAAGGCGGCTCACCCCTCTTTATTGGAGTGACCGGTGGATCTCCCATGTCTACCGCCAGGTAATTAACCACCATGAGGGCAACCTCTGGGAAGGAGGCCGGTGGTGTTGTTCCTCCCACTGTTCCCACCTCTCCCCATCTCGACGCCACAGCGTGTTGATAACTATGGGGAGATCGTGGACGAGGTCTGCCTCAGGGTGCATCAACCAGTCCCAGATCTCCTGGGACGGTGGTGAAGGTGGTGGTGCTGGAGGTAGTGGGGTGGCCCCTGATGCCCGGGGTGAACACTGCACCTCTTCCTGGGCCTGGTTGTAGGGGCATCCTGCCCAGTTGTGGCCGTCCTCCTCACACCGGCCACACCAGTTTGCCGGTGGCACGTCTGGGCAGGACCGCCAACGATGGTCCTCCTTCCCACACCAGGAACACCAGGGGAAGAGGCTGGCCGGGTCGTCCAGCGGTGGCTGCAGCAGCTTACATTTCTTCAGCTGCTGCTTTTCCTGCCTTTGCCGCTGTCTGCTCTTCTTTCCCATTTTTTATTTTTTTTCACTCAAAAAATTATCCCAAAAATTCCACAAAACAAAACAAAAATACTGCTCTGAGCCTCTAGGTGGCGCTATCCCACTTCTGACACCAAATGTGGCAGGCTGGCAAGTGGATAGAGGCCCAGAGACAGACTGCAGTTCAAAAAAATAACTATTTTATTATAAATAAACACAAAATGAAAGGGCACAAGGGCCAAAACAAAACAATTTAAACACAAAGAAAGACAAAAAGCAAAATTTACAAAAATAACAATTTCCAGGCTGGGCAATGCCTTCACTGGATTCAAGCTTCTCCAAACAACCAAAAAAAAACCAACCTGCTTCCTCAGCTCCCTCTCTCCCAAATGAGAAGCAGAGGCCTCCTTTTATATCAGGTGGCTGGGCGCTGATTGATCGTTAATCAACCTAATCAACTAATCAACCCCAGCCACCTGAACATAATAAACCCAGGCAGGCAGGGGAAGTTAACCCCATCCCTGCCAATTTAAAAGGGCAGAGCTTTGCTCTTCAACAGGGTCTTACACAAATCAAATTATTTTTTGTAATACATTAATTTTTGGTAATGCTATTAACACAGCTTTAAATGTTAGAAGCTTATATATTATTAATGATTATATCTATCATTTAGATAATATATATATATATATATATATATATAATATATATATATATATATATATATATATATAAATACAGTTGCAGGCAGGTGTGCTGAGTGTTAAAAAGCTATTAAATTTATAAGTGCAAATTGAAACAGAACAGATGGTAGCTGATAGTGTTTCAGGTTGTCAAAGGAACATGGAGATAAAATAAATATTTTTATGTACATTTGTAGCCCTAATCGGAAGGTAATTTAAAGCACAAGGTGGGTGTGTAAAAAAGGAAGAGTAGAAGACATGCGTACATGAGAAATACAAGAAAAAAGTTATCTATATATAGATATAACTTTTTAACCCACCCGCCTTTCACACAATAAATCCAGTTTTCTTATAGTATAGCAATTTTCCATTCACCACTTTTTGTCAAAAGTTGATTGTGCAGGATCTGTAAAAATAATAATAATAATAATAAATAATAATAATAATAATAATAATAATAATACAACATCTGCTATATCTCAAAATAATCTATTTCCATTGGCTTTACAACTTAATAACGACCAGCAAATTTGCATAACAGGCTTACATAAGTGGAAAATGCTCCAACACTTAACTGAAATAGCTTTGTTTACCACATCATCTGTATTAGGTTAAGTACCTTTTTAAATAATTGGAAAATATAAATCAGCTGTAATTACGGTAACTGTGTTTTTTCACCCATTTTAACCTTACATAACTAAATTAATCATGCATGAATACCTTTTACTTAGATCATGCTTTGGGAAATGTATCCTGCTGGGTATGAAGGCAAGTATTTACAAAACTATAAAGACCACCAGATATTAAAGAGCTTTGTAAATGTACCGAATTACCATAGTGTGAGGGTGGAATGGAGTCTGTCAGGAGAGAATTCTTAAGAACTCTGTGGTGCTTCTAGAACTCATAATGTCATCTAAAAAAAAAAAAAAAAATACATTCTCAGCGTTCTTTTGTTCAAGCACATCATAGAAAATGAGAACACACGTGGTAGGGGAGTGGGTCTCTTAGTAGACAATTGCATCATTCTTTGTTAAATGTACATCAAGTGCTTATTATTGTACTTGATGTAGATTGTTTTTTTTAAGTTAAAAATATTTTCCATTACCAGGAGTGCCACACTTATAGTATATTATGATCACAGTACGCCTATCTCATCAGTTCAATCTTCATTTATTATAAATATTACATTTTGGGAGACAATAGCATGAATACAAATTTTAAAAAGCACAAAATAAATACACAAATAGGAGACTGTTCCAAAAATGCTTAAGTCTTCAAGGGATACTTTGTATATCTACATTTCCATACTATCTTATTTGTACCCGTTTAAAAGTCTGTTATGTGTGTTCTCTATCATTCTCCATTTTTGTTCCTGCGTAGATCAGTGGTTCTCAAACATGAGTTTTAAAGTACCACTTTTGTGGCCCTGAAAGATGACATGGGGCTGCAATAGGTGCAAGTCAAGTCAGTCTGTTTTGAGACTCCCACCCAGTTCTTTTCAGTTGACGCACTGCTCTATATATATATTTATATCACATTCTCAATCATCATTTAAGAATGGATAAAACACTGCACAGCTATAAAAAGGATGTTGTTAGTAATACATGTAAAAACAAAATACCATTTTTTTTTTAAAAACGACTTTTGTTTGTGAAATAAGTATTTCACTGCTGTTTAATCATTCTCGTCTCTCGTGCTTGCCCAACAGCATCAGCATCTCCTCATGTCAGACCATGCTGTAGTCTAATACTTTTTTGAGGTTTCTCCTCTAATTGGTTCTTTCTGTTTTCCACGTGTTAACTCTTCTCTAATCCATGTGCATGTATTTCCTTGAATCCCTACTGCATTTAGTTTGAGAATTAATCTTTTATGCAGGACTTTGTCAAAATCTTTCTGGAAATCTAAATAAACCGTGTCATATGCTTTGCAATTATCCACTGTCGATGTTGCATCCTTAAAAAAATCAAGCAGGTTAGTTAGACACAACTCCCTTTCCTAAAACCATGCTGACTGTCTCCCAGGATACTGCTACCATATAGGTAATTTTTCCATTTTGGATCGTATTATAGTAGGCTTATTGGTCTGTAGTTACCTGGTTTGGTTTTGTCTCCCTTTTTGTGTATCGGTATTACATTTGCAAATTTCCAGTCTGTCAGTACAACCAGTGTCAAGTGCCTGTTGCATGATCTTGGTTAGCGGTTTGTAAATAACTTCTTTCATTTCTTTGAGTACTATGGGCCCAGGTGATTTATTTAAGAGCTCCTACTCCCTTTAATACTTCTGCCTCTGTTATGGTAAAGTTAGTTAAAACTGGATAGGAACAGGTCAACATGTGGGGCATGTTGTCCATATCCTCCTCTGTAAGAACCTGTGAAAAGTAGTCATTTAATATATTTGATATTTTTTTCGCTTCATTTATGATTTTGCCATTTGTATCTCTTAGACATTTTAATTCCTCCTTGAATGTTGTTTTGCTGTTATAATATTGGAAAAACATTTTGGAATTGATTTTAGCCCCCCCTTGGCAATGCTCATTTCTATCTCTCTCTTGGCCTTTCTAACTTTCTTTTTGACTTGCGCTTGCATTTCCAAGTAATCTTTCTTTATACTTTGTTCATTCTCTCTTTTTCAAATGCTCTGTAAAGTGATTTTTTTTTTTTAATTGATCTATTAAACCATTTAGGCCATTTTGTTTTCGATTTAGATTTGTCTACTTTTGGGATGTAATTATTTTGCGCCTCTAGTACTATTTTTTTTTAAAAATAGCCATCCTTTTTCTGTGAATGTTTTCTCTATTTTTACTCCAATCTATTTCTGTTAGTCTTCTGCTAGCTATGAAAGGGGGGGTTTCGAGAAAGCCTTGCTTCCAGTGGAAAAAGTAAAATAACATATTATTTGAAAACAAAAGACTTGAGGAAAGTCTCATAAGTAGCTTGAAAAGTGAAAGTATATGGCTGCAAAAAAGTGATATCTGTCGATTTGAGAACCCCTGGCTTAGATTATAATTTACTGTGCTGTAATTCAATACTGTAAGCCAGCAATGCCAATATTGTACACCATGACTTTATGCAGCTGTTTCTAAAGTAAAAAATTCTAAAGCGCTTGATTGAGGATTGAGTTTGGGTGAGTGTAGAAGGAATGCTAAATAGCAAGTAGAATTCTCAGAACAATAATTCAAAAGTCTACTATGGGAATTTTGACTGACAATTTCATTAATGTGCAGTATCATATTGTACATTACTAGGTAAGTACCCAGGAATATTGACTATTTTTGTTCAATCAAAACATTTACTGTACAAAACTAATACACACTATCATAGGCATTATCATTTTTCTCTATATCTGTTTTTACTTTGAACTTGTTTGGAGAATCCAAACTACCTAGCACTGACAGACTTTCATATTACATTCAACCCAACTTTCACTGTCATCTTTACAAAAATGACGACAAATATTTTGGCTAGGGTTGGAACAATATACAATAATCAATGATTGTGGTATTATTAATCATTTGTTTAGTCTTGATTATTTCCCGTTCTCAATATCCATATTGTTTTTCTATGAGATGATATTTAAATTTGTTTTCATAGTAGTTTTATTAAAACATGACAGTACTAGCTTGTGTGCAACTTGCTACACAAGTAACAGCTGCTACTGCTGTCCTTTTGGCAGCACAGATGTGCCCTACATTGAAAAGCATATAGTTTTTTCATGTTACATTGTTTTTTGTTGCAAAGTGTAGTTTATTTACATTTGTTAAATGTCACTTAGGTAAAAATTCAATGAAAAAAGTAGAGCCTATTTAGATTAACTAAATTTGTCTGTTATATTAAATTAAATTATATAATTCTCTCATACAATAGCCTTAGAACAGAAGAAAAAAAAACACGTTAACATTATGTTAGTCCTTCATTTAAAACATAAGGTTACAGATGTAACCGTGGTTCCCTGAAAGAGAAGACAACCACTAACCAATACTTTTGGGATATACCTGCCACAGGTCAGGTATTTACTGAGCATTTTATGTCAGAGTTGCTGATAGGCCCCTCCATGGAATGACGTCCTCAGTTCCGCCTACCGAGGGAATACATAGTCACTCTGCAGAGCCCCTTTCTTCTTTTGCATCAAACCCACGAATCCGAGTGATGCGACCTGGCAAGGTTTGGTGGTCGTCATCTCTTTCAGGGAACCATGGTTACATACACAACCGAACGTTCCCATTCAATTTGAAGATGAACAGACAGCTGACGAGGGAGACTCGACAAGAGGGATCTACCACATTATGCCGGTAGAACCTGATGAATATATGCAGAGTAGCCCAGCTAACCACAGTACAAATATTAGTGAATGAGGGCCCATGACGTAGCCACTCCTCTAGTACAGGGCACGGCCACCCGCTCAGGTGGGGTTAAGCCGGCATTAGTATACACAGTCGAAATTGTGTCTACAATCCAGTGGGACAGTCGCTAATAATGAGACTGCTTGACCCAGGGTCCTTTTACCATGACAGACAAAGAGCTGGTCAGAATGACACAACACTCTCATCCTATTCACATAACTTCTCAATGCCCGAACCTGTCAAAGGGAATTTAATCTCCGATCCTCCTGCAAAGAAAATGTAGGGGGATGGAAAGCCTCTAGTTCCACTGACTGGTTTAAGTGGAAAGCTGTAACCACCTTATGGAGGAAAGCATGGTTCATGCATAATGATACCCTGTTTGCATCATCCCAAATACGTATACAGGACCTGTGCACTGACAGAGCCTTTACCTCACTAACCTGTTTAGCAGAGGTGATGGCTAATAGAAAGGCTGTCTTCATAGAGAGATATTTCAAATGGAATGTACAGGCTCAAACGGGGCCTTAGTGAGAGCTTTCAATGCAACATCCAGACAACATTCTAGAAGGAAGTAGACACAAGAACCCTTTAGAAAACGGGTTGCCAGAATATGAGCTTCCAGGGAAACTGAGTCAATGGGGACATGGCATGCAGATATAGCTACTAGTCACACTTTCAGCTTAGCGGGGGACCTGCCGCCTCCAGCAGATCTTGAAGAAAATGTAAAATAGTTGCTATAGGGCAATAGATGGGATCATGACCTTTGGTCATACACCACTTTTGAAAATACCTCCACTTGTAGGCATACAGTGCCCTTGTGAAGGAGGAGCAAGCATTCGTCAGGGTACTAACGACTGCATCTGAGAGTCCTAAGGCAGACAGATGGCCCTGTTCAGGGGCCAGACCCACAGTTGGAGTCTGCCTGGTTCTGAGTGCCAGAGGGTACTACTTGCCTGACTGAGGAGATCGAGGTGAAAACCAGATTCTCCTGGAGCATCTGGGGTCCACCAGGAGAACTATAGCCTCTTCTCTGCAGACTTTCTTTAGGAAAGTTGGGAGCAACGGTATCAGTGGGAATGTGCACAAGAACATCCTGGGCCACTCATGGTCTACGGCATTGACACCTAGTGGATTGCCTCAGCGGTGGAGGGAGAACCATAAGGGACAATGAGTGGTCTCTGCCATGGTTAAGAGATTGACTCTGGCCTTTCCAAAACGTTCCCAAATGCGGTCTACCACCTGAGGGTGGAGTTGCTATTCTGACGGATGAGGACCCTCCCTCAAGAGGAGGTCCGCTGCCCAATTCACCACTCCAGGAAGATGGACAACCCGAAAGGATAACAGGTTCCTCTTTGCCCAGATCAGTAGCCAAAAGGCTATGCGGTGCAGTCCTGGGGACCGAAGGCTTACCTGTGTTTAGAAAGAACGAAAGCAAACCAACATTTCTCAGACAATCCCATCAGGCTTCTCAATAGACACAGTGAAGTAAAATAAAAATAATTGTAGCCAATTCAATATGAATTTAAATAGATGTTGTTTAGACGGTCATGGTTACCACTTGGAAATATCATAAAAGAGCACATGCTGACTGGGCCACTCATGGACATTTACTTTTTTGTTCCTTAGCCACTCCAGTGTAGCTTTGGCTGTGTGCTTTAGGTTATTGTCATGCTGAAATGTGAACTTCCATCCCAGTTTAAGCTTTCTTGCAGAGGACTTCTCTGTACTTTGTTCCATTCATTTTCCCTTCTATCCTGACAAGTGTCCCAGTCCCTGCCGAAGAGAAACATCCCCATAACATGATGCTGCCACCACCATGCTTCACAGTAGGGAATTTAGGCTTGCTATTACATGGCGGGTGGACACTTATCTAACCAAGTTATTTCAGTTTGTACTTTTAATTAATTTTTTACAGATTTCTAGAATATTTTTTCACTTGGAAGTTGTGGAGTAGGATTTGTAGATAAATGAAAAAAAACTTTTAATGCATTTTAATTCCAGGCTATAAGGCAACAAAAGGTGAACATTTTGAAAGGGAGTGTAGACTTTCTATAGGCACTGTGTGTGTGTGTGTGTGTATATATATATATATATATATATATATATAATATAAGGTCATTATATATAAGGTCATTCTCTTAGGAGGCTGTAAACAAACAAATGTCTTTGCATCAGTCCAGATAACAGATATTTACTTCTCATACCATGCTGCTGCACATGCAGTTTGTTTTCCACATTTGCTGCTTCAAAACAAGACCATAATGCAGTGCTGTGAACCGTGCATTAGCTAGGTTATTGACATGTCACCTGGTATTGTGTACAACAACATCTAATAATCTCTATTATCCCAAGTGTAATCATCAGTTTTCACAGCTGCATCACAAGGGGGTTCATAGGGATGCTCTTGGGAGTGTGACACCATTAACCTGTCTTGTTCTGTATCATGTAACTGCTCTTTGTTTTGATCTTGTGAGAAGCTCACTGTCGACTCTACCGGGTAAAGAAAACAAAAGGTGACGCCCATATAAGAAAGGGGAGCTTCTGGTTTTTTTGTATATTGGTCAGGCTGGAAAGACAACGAAATCTGGATATTTAATTTAAACAATGTTCCTGAGACACACTGTACACCTTGCATGCCTACAGCAGCCAGCTGCCAACACTGACACTTGGTGACACCACACACTGTAACACAGTTCCTTGATGTAATACCCACCAGGTAGAGCCTAACCATGAACCCCTTTGGCCTGGTAACAGAGCAAACTGTTAGATTTAGTCTCCCCTAATTGACCTGGTCCTCTGGCTTATTTATCTCTTCCATCCTAAGGAAGGGGACTTAGTTTAACTGCATGTTTTGTTAAGTGCTTATGAAAGCATTGTCATCTAGCAATGTAAAAGTAATCATATGAGAATACACAAGCAAACAAGCACTTTATGTAAAAATCTGCTAAACATATTGATCTGCTACTTTAGCATACAAGAAGAGCAGAGTAAAGAGAATTATTACATTTGTGTACTTTGCATTTTCATAAGAGTAGATTTTAAATTTGACATATAATCTTTATTTGCTATTAATGGTTCTTTACAAGCAATTACTAGTTCAATAATATTCAAAAGTACAATGCAGTAATATTACTTTTTAGTTGTTATATGCGCATGTTCACCTTATGCTCATATAGTATTTATTATGTTTACAAGAGTAAAGGACATCCTTACATGACTTTTATTATAATTTGGTTTGTATTTGTTTTGTGTTTATGAAGATGGGCAATAGCCTGCCTGTGAAATGTTTAATATTTGAACAGAACCCAGTGGCATATATCATGCACATAATTCCATTGTCTGGTTTAACTAAAAAATTAAATGTATAACCTAAAACAATGAGCGATACAGAATTTTTTCAAGCATTCAGCTGTAACAACCTTTGATTCATATTTGTGACTCAGCACAGTACAGGCCTAGAAATTCATTACATGAAACTCAATACATTGCTTCTGCTGGAATTGTTCTGTACAATTCTGTGTAAATAAATATAAAACAAAAAACAAATTGGCAACAATATTAATCCAGAAATAGGACAACTGTTTTTTTTTTTTTTTTGGCTGGGTTATTTCTTAAATAATAATAATAATAATAATAATAATAATAATAATAATAATAATCTGAATGCCATAGATCCTGAACAAATAACACAGATAGTTAAGTTTGTGTGAGCCATAACCGTGGCTGTAGTAATCCTATTGTGGCACTGTACAGTAGTTTAATATTAGACACACCGGCGCATATGTCGCACCAGTGTATAAGTCGCTCCTCCTTTTAAAGACCCTGCAAAAATGCCTAGAAAATCAACTTATTCAACAGTTTTTATGGTACTATGCAGGACAGCCGATATAAGATTGTTACCTTTATAAAAAAAAATGTGCACGGATGTTGTAAATAGTTTATTTTATTATAGTTTTTTTGTGCTTTGTTTCTGTTATTAAAAATAAAATGAAAAATAATTGATCAGAAAAAAATGTTATTATAAGAGTGAAAAAAACTGAAATGGCAGTAAGCTGGACATGTAGCAAGAAGAACAGACCACCGCTGGACCAAGGAGAAGCTAGACTGGATCCCAAGAGATATAAAGTGACAAAGAAAAAGCCCTCCAAGAGCAAGAAGAATTTAGGAAACATGCCGGAGCAACGTGGGTGAGGGACGCATCAGACAGGCTTTTGTGGACGAATCTCCGGGAGGCCTTCATCCAGCAGTGAATTGAAAAAGCTTGATGATGATGTGTTTTATCTGTTGGTTGTTATTTGGTTTGTCTCAATTGTATCCTCAAATGCTTTGAAACACATACAGTATCAGACAACCAATCAGAGGCTAGATTTTCATCAGATATAAATACATTATTAAGTAATACAAATAAAACTTTGGAGGAGTCCGGTTCTCAAAGCTTTGACTTGTGTACCCTTGGCTTAGTGAATTCACATTGTGTTTGGGATCATGATCTTGCTAGACTTGAAACCCTGGACCAACTGGCATAAGGCATTATTGACCAAGGTATTGTGGTAGTGCTTCTATATTATTAACGTGACTACATTTCCAAATCCCAGACCAAGACCACAGTGGAACCTCAACAGCCACATGCTCAGACTCTTCACGACATACAAAAACTCTCTGAGAATTACTAAAATGCTCACTTTTTGGTTTTTTACTCCACAATAGTTGTTGACAGCAACTGTACAAAGGAATCTTCTTGCTACCCAGGTAATTATTTAAAACAATAATTTGAACAAGTTGATACAACTTTTTTATGGAAGCAATTTTTTTCAGTGAAGGCGGTCAGCGGCAAAGGGAAGTGGCGCTCAAGCAGCACTGCAGAGCGGCGCACAGGAAATTAAATATTTTCAACTTTCACCACACCACACCATGACGTAAACTACAAGCAGCCAATCAGGGGAAAGTAGGCGGCTCCTTTGTGAGGAGGAAAAAAAAAGTACAATGGAGGAAAAGCTTGTGGTTCTGATTTCTAATTTTCCAGTAGGTTTGAAATCTGTCTTCATCACCCGGAGCTCCTGCATTAGCCGATGATATTTGCCGGACCTTTTTCTTTTCTTGGCAATGTCATGGACCCACATCAAGCTTACATATTTGTTTTTCTTTCTCCAGGAGAGCAGGGCGATCGCAATTATCTTTTTTTGTTTACTGTTCATTATTCCAGGTATCGTGTTGTTAGATACACAGTACCATTGATTGTTGCCGCGTTTACAGTCCCCCCCTCTTCCCAAAAATAAATAAATATATGATACGATGGGATGGCAGTATTTTTTAATCATGTGTATAGTGCTCAGTAATATCAATGACGCCTTTAACTCACACTGTCTGCCTATACCCAGCAAACCAGACAAAACTCACAAAGAAAGTAAATATCTAAGTTTTTTTTATTTTTTTATTATTATTTTTTAAACAAACAATTGCAATTGCTTGATATTTGGGGTAATTTGTGTGTGTGGGGTGTGTGTGTGTGTGGGGGGGGGGGGGGGGGGGGGGTTTTATATATATATATATATATATATATATATATATATATATATATATATATATATATATATATATATATATATATATATATATAATTTACTAAACTTTGTTTCTTCTGTATAAAAACAACTTCACCTTCCCGCTGGCATTTACTGTTTGTTGCTTGTATATGTAGCCGTGACGTAGCAACAGACCGCCCACTGACTTTCCCCTGCCGCTCCACTGCCGCGTTCGGTGTGAACAGTGGTATGCGGCGACTGCAGAGCGATGTGCACGGAGGCGGCATGCGCGCCACGTCCGGTGTGAACGGCCCTTAATTAATTCATCATTTAAGTATTACTGTCCAAGTCAGAGGCCATTACCAGCTAGATAACTGCTTGTTATCAGCTTGGTGTTCTGAATTCAAGGCCCTTAATGTAAAACCAAGTCAGTTATACACACAAAATGAACACTATAGAAACATTACTGTGATTTATAAACCAAACATTATATTATTATATTTTGAACTGGATTGTTTAGGGTGCTTTACATTAATGATGCCTTTCAAGATTTTAAAGTCCTGTTAGCTTTACAGACCATCTACAGCGGGATAATGACTGCTTTACCTTTGTTTGAGAGAATCAGTGATGTTTATCATTTACATTTATTACATTTACTTTTTACACTGATGAAACACGTACACACAAAAGCTGTTTTTTTTTTTTTTTTTAACTCTTGATTTGAGACATATGTTCTATGCATATGCACAGGATGACATATGTACGCAGGAATTGTGCTACATAAATATTAGGTAGATACATAAATCAATATATGTGGTACTGAATTAAATATCCAATATTTGTGCCACTTTTGCATTGCAACAAAAGTGCATGATGGTTAAAACTGAAATTATATTTTTAAAAAAAGTGTTTTTGTTGTTGCTTAGTGTACAAAAAAACAAGACTTATGAAAAGCAGACACTGTCATGTGCTAATTAAGAGAAACTGTAATTTGGAGGTGTTATCTGTTGATGTGACAGGTGAGAAAAAATAAGAAATGTAACCAAAAGGCTGCAGCATTCTTGAATTGTAAAATAACTGCAATTTTAAATGATAATTAGGGTCTGTATATTCAAATGGTAGCAGAAAAATAAAATGCTTTATTCTTGCAATGTAACATTGGTGCTATTAATTTGCTCACTTTTAAGCAACACTTACCAGCTAGTCTTTGGTGGAGCACTTCAAACATCAGACCACTTTTTTTTTAAACAGCCGCTGTTGGCAGGCTGTTGACTCTATGTTGCTCTTAAAGTCTGCCTATGGAAGCTTTTGTCCTTAAACAGTGGAGGCTAAGGGAAAGGTTTAACCAAAAAGGGTATCAAACTGTTTTGACACCGCTGGCGTTAAAGTATGCACGACTCATTAGAGATGCAACATGGAGGCTTAGCACTCTTTCCACCACTGCTTCACTCAGCCTCGATTTTCTCATGCATTACCTCTTTTCCATATATATACAGTGTCTATGGAAAGCCTACAGCCCCTTTCAAAATGTTCACCATTTGTTGCCTTATATCCTGGAATTAAAATGCTTTTTTTTCATTTATCTACACATCTTACCCCACAAATTCCAGTGAAAAAAATATTCTAGGAATTTGTAGAAAATTAATAAAAAATAGAAACTGAAATAGCTTGCTTGGATAAGTGTCCACCCCCTTGTAATATTAATCCTAAATTAGCTCAGGTGTAACCAATTGCCTTCAAAATCACAAACCAAGTTAAGTGGCCTCCACCTATGTTAAATTGTAGTGATTCACATGATTTCTGGATAAATTCAACAGTTTCTGTAGGTTCCCTCTGCTGGGTAGTGCATTTCAAAGCAAAGACTCAACCATGAGCACTAAGGCTCTTTCAAAAGAACTCCGGGACAAAGTTGTTGAAAGGCACAGATTGGGATGGGTATAAAAAAATATATCAAAGGCCTTGAATAGACGATTATTAAGAAGTGGAAGGTGTATGGCACCACCTAGACCCTGCCTGGATCAGGTTGTCCCTCCAAACTGGATGACAGAGCAAGAAGGAGACTGATCATAGAGGCTACCAAGAAGCCAATGGCAGCTTTGCAAGAGCTACAGGCTTTTATGGCCAAGACTGGTCAAAGTGTGCATGTGACAACAATATCCCAAGCACTCAACAAATTTGGCCTGTATGGTATGGTGGCAAGAAGATAGCTATCACTCAAGAAAGCCCACCTTGAATCCAATTTGAAGTATGCAAAAACACTCCGGACATTCTGTAGCCATGTGGTACAAAGTTTTGTGGTCTGACGAAACTAAAGTGGAACTTTTTGGCCTAAATGCAAAGCATTATGTTTGACGCAAACCCAACACAGCGCATCACCCAAAGAACACCATCTCTACTGTGAAGCATGGTGGTGGCAGCATCATGTTATGGGGATGTTTCTGATTGGTAGGAACTGAGGCACCTGTCAGGATAGAAGGAAAAATGAATGGAGCAAAGTACAGAGAAGACCTTGAGGAAAACCTGCTGCCCTCTGCAAGAAAGCTGAAACTGAGACAGAAGTTCACCTTTCAGCATGATAAAAACCCAAAGCACACAGCCAAAGCTACAATGGAGTGGCTAAGGAACATAAAGGTAAATGTCCTTGAGTGGCCCAGTCAGAGCCCCGACCTAAATGTAATCGAAAATACATGGCATGACTTGAAAATTTCTGTCCGTCAATGCTCTCCAAGGAACTTAACAGAGCTTGAACAGTTTTATAAAAAATAATGGTCAAATATTGCCAAATCCAGGGGTGCAAAGCTGGTAGAGACCTATCCCAACAGATTCACAGCTGTAATTGCTGCCAAAGGTGCTTCTACCGAGTATTAACTCAGGGGGGTGGAGACTTATCCAATTATGATCTTTCAGTCTTGTATTTTTAATATATATGTTTTTTTTTCTCAATAAAGACTTTTTTTTTACCCTTAACAGTGTGGAGTATGGTGTGTAGATAAGTGGAAAAAATCATCATTTAAATACATGAAACGCTGAGGTACTGACACAACAAAATGAGAAACAAGTTAAAGGGAGTGTTGATCTGTCTATAGGCACTGTATATTATGACTGTAACACTTCATTATATATTTATTAAGCTTTCAAAATTATGATAGCACTACCTAACCCAATCCACAATTTGTTTATAATTAACTGTTATAAATAAACTGTTAATTTCTCTAGTCATGCATTTTCTCAGATAGCCTACTCTTTGCTCACCTCTGCAATAAATAAACTCAGCATGATTAGCCAATGAGCACTACAATAGTATAAGAACATTTTATATGCATACAAACGTGTGAAGGTGAAAGTGTACATTGTACATAAAGTTTGGGGAGAGTCAATCAATATTTACTTTGTATAGTGCCTTTCATAGTGGACCACCATCACAAAGTGCTTTAGATAGTGAGGAACAATGCATAATACATTAAATACAGGGCATAGTACATTAAATACAACATTAGAAAACAATGCAAACACATTAAATGTAGGCATAATATATTAAATAAATGGCTAGGATGTGATTTCCAGATATTGTGGATATGTGTGTCAAGCAGAATCATTCAGCTAAGGTGGAGTAAAAAAAAAAAAAAATAGCTTACCAGGCTTAAAGAGAATTAAAAGTAAGAGAGAACAAGTGGGTCTTGAGAGTTGATTTGAAGCAAACGACTGTGGGAGCTGCACGCACTAAAGCTGGGAAAGAGTTCCAGAGAGTCGAGGCCATGAAGCTAAAAGATCGCTGTCCGAGTGTGGCACACTTTTGCTTGGATATAACCAGCAAGCCTGAGTCACGGGACCTAAAGAAACTTATGATATTACAAACAAATTTCAACTGGTTTGAAACCAGAAAGTAACAATGGTTCATAGAGGGATTTTGCAATAACAAACAATAAGAATTCGCTGTTCCTCTGTAGCTGGAGGTGTAACCCAGTGCACAGATGGTGACATGAAATTGGTACATTGTGCATGCCAGCCCTCAGATTTTACCAACGCTTTCCAACAGAGCCTCATGCCCAGCCTCATTTAAACAGCAGGGGGCAGTACTTGCATCTCTTACCATGGGCCATCCTTCATATGTAAATATGTTTCTGGGTTCTCAAATCAAAAGGAGGGAGGGGGGTATTTTCTCATTTACAGATGCTATCCCTAATAACACAGAAAAAGGTACATAGAAAGGAGTTCAAATAAAAAGATTCGGGCAGTTCACTATAATGCATATATAGTAAAGCAATAAACATAGACCTACATTACTATAGAATACTTTCATTTGTTCTTAAAAAAAACTTCCAAAAAATGTTACATAAAGAAACCAAATCAAATTTAGCACCAATAACACCAAGTGTAATGTTTTTCTATCAATTAATTTGTTTTGCACTGGTGTTGGTAAGACATACAATGAGGTTTTTGTTTTACTGCTTGTTGAACTATCATTTCACAAGGATAATGAAGAAATAACAAGTTACTCTTTTTCTGGTGACAATTTATTCAAAGTTTTAAACTAAGCTGACTACGCGCAGTGCCAGCAACTATGATAGCCACTCGCTGTTCTACTGTATGAACATTAATTTTGCTGTTTGCTTGCATACATTAAGACATCTGAAACAAAAACAAGGGTTGCCTGATTGCCTGAAGATTATGTTCAATCAATGGCTAATTATTAACAGCACAACCTTACCTGAAAGTTCAGCAGACCTTTTCTTGCTTGCAGCTTTTCTATTTAACTTTTTAATTCAGCCCTATTCTTAAACTGTTATTATAATTGCACTGATGATAATAGTGTTCATTTCGTCAAAGGCCAAGCATTTAATCGTATGGCAATCAGACTTGTTGTCAAAAGTTCAACCCGTAGCTGTTATTGGCGTGCAGTGTTTCATCTGATTTGGCATAAATTATACCCTGTCTATGATTAATTCTAATTAACCTTGCTTTTATCTAAAAATTCATAATCTGATGTGTTATGCTTAGTTACATTACATAAAAATTATGGGTAGGGCTTTGTGCATGATTAACTGTGTCACCACTTTCAGGTACTTGAGTATCAATTAGGATTTCATCAACTTCAAACAGTCGACCATAAATTACAACGTACAACCATGAGAAATAAAGTCAATTAGACAGACATTTTGGCTATGCCTACAGTATGTTATATAATGCAATAGCAATAACATGCAGATTTTGATATATTAATAACAGCTTGTGACAAGCTGGCTGTAGTGGTGACATCAGGCCAGGAAGTGACTGGAGACCAGAACAGACTGGGGTAACTGAAAGTGCTGCAGTGCAGATTTAATGAATAAAAAAGTTAACAAAACACAAAACACTTTGTAAAATAAAACTGCACAGTAGCCAAAACAGACACACAAAAGAAACGGACACTGACCAAAAAAGTATCGTTCTGGTTGAAAGCCAGCACGTATAATTGTTATTTTTATTTTTACTTTTGCGCTCTCTCTCTCTCTCTCTCTCTCTCTCTCTCTCCTCACAACCTGAGTGAGTGAAACGTACACCTATATATACAGTTGTGCCAGAATTCTATTACTAATAAATCCCAGTGTGTGAACTAATTTGTGCAACCCCCATGCTCACATATTATTACATACTTTATCTGCACGTGAAGTGATTGTGCAATCCCCGTGCCTAAATACAACTATACATTTTAAATCACTTGTGCTATACAGACCCATTTATATCTTGTGCACCACTATATCCACATATAACAGACGACATGAAACGTTAGGTAACTTACGTAACCCTGGACCGAGTGCGTCTTCCCAGGAAGGGGAACTATCAGCAGCTCTGGTATAGAGAGCTCAGCAATACCTATCTAATGGGCAGGCATATCACATACATAATGTCATTTGTAGTTGTCTTCGAATTGAAAGGGAACACAAAGATATGCACAGTGGCGAGGCACACTGCCACACAGATATATTTGGTCGATAATGCAAGCATCTGTTTCTCCACCTTTTGATGTTGTAAGAAACATGTCCACATTATAATTATGTAATTAAAGTCATAATCACTTCAGATTAAATCTTGGGACTGCCTAACATTGGGATGTTTGTTGAAACAGGAAACTACTTTGTAAAATTTGCAAAGGGTGTGCTGACAATCAATGGTGTAGTCAAGCCGGCCCTGTGTTCCGGTAATTAACAGTTAACTTAAGAATCAACTTAAGAATAATTTCGATGCATGCACACCATGTGGAAATCAATAGAACCATGCCATGAATAGGCATTAGGAACCAGATTCCCTACGTGCCACTGATGGCACACAAATAGGAATCTACATCTCAGATAACTGGCAGTATTGTAAATGTTTGCAGAGTCAAGTCACACACATCTCCTGATTCCTGCACAATTGTACATTCCAGTCAGTCGTCCTTGTGATGCAATGAAGAGACCATTAGGAACTTCTATTACAAACTACAGTGCTAAAGTTTAATAAAGCAATGTTTTTTTATTAAAAATGCTGATGAAGAAGTAGCCACATTGTGTTTTTTAAAGCAGCCAAAAACCGCACATACATTTAAGATTTAAGATATATTACAAAAGCATAAGTGCTACATATTTAAAAAAAAACAAAAAAAAAAAAAAACAGTAAAGTAATAAGCTATGTATTTATTTATCTGCTTTGCTTGTTTTTTTCTCACAATTTATAGTACCAGAACTGCTGTATTTTTGTTTGTTTGTTTGTTTTATCTGATAAGATCAAATGTGGCAGGTCCAGGAAAATGTAATAGTCCAGAATTGTTTAAAAATAAATTGAAAAACAATTGTAATTGTACAGTTCGGAAATTGGTGACGAATAAAAACTAACAGCATTTGTAACATGCACGATAAAAATAAACCACCAAAGACAGTATTTACCTGCAAGATGCTTTCAAAACAAGACAAATTTGCCTGGAAAGTATGATAGGAGAGCAGCCTATCAAAGTCACATGCGAGACGTGTGCATTACCTATTAAATGTTACCTCAAGCTGAACGAACAAATAAAATGGGAATTTATCATTTTCGTTTAAGAAATAGATATTTTGTTGCCATTGCAGTATTTTTGGATTTAGGACTTCACCACTGCTGACAATCCTGACTGCTCTGTTTTAAGTTTGTATGATCCACACTGAAGGTTTCTACTGAACTCTGCTCACTGCAATTCAAAACGATGCGGATGCATGGTGAAACAACACTGCACTATGCTAAGAAACTCACTGCAATTCAAAATGATGCGGATGCATGGTGATACAACACTGCACTATGCTAAGAAACTCACTGCAATTCAAAACGATGCGGATGCATGGTGATACAACACTGCACTATGCTAAGAAACTCACTGCAATTCAAAACGATGCGGATGCATGGTGATGCAACACTGCACTATGCTAAGAAACTCACTGCAATTCAAAACGATGATGGTGATGCAACACTGCACTATGCTAAGAAACTCACTGCAATTCAAAACGATGCGGATGCATGGTGATGCAACACTGCACTATGCTAAGAAACTCACTGCAATTCAAAATGATGCGGATACATGGTGAGCAGCACTGCACTATGCTAAGAAGCAGGAGATAATAAACCCTCTTTTTGTAAGCCTGCAGCGAATTCTAAAATGTGTCCTTGCCAGTCTATATGGAAAAATGAATGGGAAATAAGCATTATAAATGTTGAAAACGCGTATCATAAATTCAACATTTAAAACCAACCTGTAAATCTTTTTTTTACACTTGGCAATTCAACATTTATCTAACAGATAAATCTGAAAAACATTATCATTCAGCAATTAAATCTGAAAAAAAAGAAATATGGGTTTCACAAAATAAATATTTATTTTGCCAGCTAAATCTGAAGCTAAATGAGCCCACTGAAGCATTTGATTTGGCATTGTGTGCTGCAGAGCTGCCTTTACACTTTGAGAGCCAATGTCTCCTCTTCTCCACCTCCTCTGCATATTACAATGGTAAAACATTGGACACATTTTAAACTTTTAAGAATGTGTTGGTTAACATTTGTGTATCAAGCTAAATCAGAACTTTTTTTGGTTAAATCTAGGAAAAAAATGCACGACTTTACATTAAATCCGGGGAAAGCACTTTTAAAATATTAGTGCTTTATTTTTACACTTGGAGTCCCCACACATGGAAGCCGCCATTTCGCCACTGCAGTTTCACTGACACTTGTCCCTTCAAACATACCTTCTCCAGTTCCACAAGTCATAGAGTGATCATCAATGGCTCATTTGAAAGGTAAAAACATGGACTAATTAGCTGTCACTTATGTATTTATTTAAAATTTTCTATTCTTTAATTCATTTTTTTACAGCACTGCCTCTTTAGTCATAGTCATTCCCCCCTTACCGTTTCTCTGCGCCCCACACTTTGTGCAAAACTGATCTTGAGAACCCCTTGACAAAATGTAATGAAATGTAAGGACAATCCTCTAGAACAAAGTATAAAGAGTGTCACTTAGGACCGTCATATATATATATATATATATATATATAATATATATTCATATATATATATATATATATATATATATATATATATATATATATACACACAGTACTGTGCAAAAGTTTTAGGCAGGTGTGAAAAAAATGCTGTAAAGTAAGAATGCTTTTAAAAATAGACATGTTAATAGTTTATATTTATCAATTAACAAAATGCAAAGTGAGTGAACAGAAGAAAAATCTACATCAAATCCTTATTTGGTGTGACCACCCTTTGCCTTCAAAACAGCATCAATTCTTCTAGGTACACTTGCACACAGTTTTTGAAGGAACTCGGCAGGTAGGTTGGCCCAAACATCTTGGAGAGCTAATCACAGTTAGTTATGATTTTGAGATCAGGGTTTTGTGGGGGCCATACCATCACTTCCAGGACTCCTTGTTCTTCTTTACGCTGAAGATAGTTCTTAATGACTTTCGCTGTATGTTTGGGGTTGTTGTCATGCTGCAGAATAAATTTGGGGCTAATCAAATGCCTCCCTGATGGTATTGCATGATGGATAAGTATCTACCTGTACTTCTCAGCATTGAGGAGACCATTAATTCTGACCAAATCCCCAACTCCATTTGCAGAAATGCAGCCCCAAACTTGCAAGGAACCTCCAGCATGCTTCACTGTTGCCTGCAGACACTCATTCGTGTACCGCTCTCCAGCCCTTCAGCGAACAAACTGCCTTCTGCTACAGCCAAATATTTCAAATTTTGACTCATCAGTCCAGAGCACCTGCTGCCATTTTTATGCACCCCAGTTCCTATGTTTTTGTGCATAGTTGAGTCGCTTGGCCTTGTTTCCACGTTGGAGGTATGGCTTTTGGCTGCAAGTCTTCCATGAAGGCCACTTCTAACCAGACTTCTCCGGACAGTAGATGGGTGTACCAGGGTCCCACTGTTTTCTGCCAATTCTGAGCTGATGGCATTGGTGGACATCTTCCGATTGCGAAGGGAAGTAAGCATGATGTGTCTTTCATCTGCTGCATTAGTTTTCTTGGCCAACCACTGCGTCTACGGTCCTCAACACTGCCTGTTTCTTTGTGCTTCTTCAAAAGAGCTTGGACAGCACATCTGGAAACCCCCGTCTGCCTTGAAATTTCTGCCTGGGAGAGACCCTGCTGATGCAGTATAACTACCTTGTGTCTTGTTGCTGTGCTCAGTCTTGCCACGGTGTATGACTTTTGACAGTAAACTGTCTTCAGCAACCTCACCTTGTTAGCTGAGTTTGGCTGTTCCTCACCCAGTTTTATACCTCCTACACAGATGTTTCTGTTTCAGTTAATGATTGTG